>NW_019154093.1:3895728-4066091 GCF_002288905.1 Enhydra lutris kenyoni
CGTGGGGCGCCTGGGTGGCTCAGTGGGTTAAGCCTCTGCCTTCGGCTCAGGTCATGATCTCAGGGTCCTGGGATCGAGCCCGGCATTGGGCTCTCTGCTCAGCGGGTTGCTTCCCGGCTCTCTCTCTGCCTGCCTCTCTGCCTACTTGTGATCTCTGTCTGTCAAATAAATAAATAAAATCTTAAAAAAAAATTATTGAGATACAATCATAACCATACGATTCACCCATTTTATTTTTTTTATTTTTTTTTTTTTAAAGGTTTTATTTATTTATTTGACAGAGAGAGAGAGATCACAAGTAGGCAGAGAGTCAGGCAGAGAGAGAGAGAGAAGCAGGCTCCCCGCCGAGCAAAGAGCCCGATGCGGGGCTCGATCCCAGGACCCTGAGATCATGACCCGAGCCGAAGGCAGCGGCTTAATCCACTGAGCCACCCAGGCGCCCCACGATTCACCCATTTTAAAGTGTACAATTCAGGAGCGCCTGGGTGGATCAGTTGGTTAAGTGTCTGCCTTTGGCTCAGGTCATGATCCTGGGGTCTTTGGATTGAGTCCCACATTCTCAGGCCCCTCCTGAGCAGTGAGCCTGCTTCTCCTTCTCCTTCTGTCCTCTCCCTTCACCCCTACCCCCGCCCCCTGCTTGTGCTTGCTTGCTCTCACGTGCTCTCTCCCTCTCAAATAAAATTAAAAAAAAAAAATAAAGTGTACAATCCAGTGGCTTTTAATAGATATAAAATTATGTCATCATCACCACCATCTATTTGAGAACATGTTTCTGACCCCCAGAAAAGAATTCCCATGCACTTCAGCCATCTCCCCTGGTCCCCTTACCTTCTCCGGCCCTGATCAGCCACTCGTCTACTTCCTACCTCTGTTGACTTGCCTGTTCTGGACATTTCATATAACTGGAATCATACAACCTATGGGATCTTTTTTTACTTTCTTCTGTTACTTAGTGTCACGTCTCCAAATTCCATCCATGTTGTAACATCTGTCAGTACCTCATTCCTTTTATTGTCAAATACCGTTTCATCGTATGCGTTTTTTCGGTCCACTCACCACCCACTGATGGACATTGCTGAGTTGTTTCTGCTTTTTGGCTGTAATGAAAAATACTGTTAGGAGCATTCGTGTACAAGTTTTTTGTGGACATAAGTTTTCAGTTTCTTGGACATGCACCTAATAGGAGAGGAATTGCTGGGTCAGACAGCAATTCAGTGCTCAGCTGTTGGAGGACTGCCAGACTCTTCCTGTAGAGGCTGCACCATTCCCACCAGCCTCATTCCTCCGTATCCCCACCAACACCTGTGCCGTTCTGCTTTGTTTACTGTAGCCATCCTACCAGGTGTGAAGTGGCATCTCCTGCTTTTGATTTGCACTTTCCTGATGACTAGTGTCCTGGTATCTTCTGTGGAAAAATGTTCATTTAAATCTCCTGTCAATTCAAATTGAATTATTTGTCTTTTTATTATTAAATTGTAAGCTCTTTATATGGTCTGGTGTGCAACCCTTGTCAGACAATTTGCAAGTATTTTGTTCCCATTCCATAGGTTATCTTTTTATTTTCTTCGAGACACAAAAGTTCCATTTTGATGAAGCCCAGTTTATTTTCTTTTGTTGCTTGTGCTTTTGCTGTCTTAGATAAGAAGCCATTGTCTCATTCAGGGTCCTGAAAATTTATACTTATCTCCTTCTAAGACTCCTGTTGTTTCAATTCTTACATTTAGGCCTGTGACCCATTTTGCATTAACTTTTGCATATGGTGTGAGGTCAGAGTTTCATATTCATTCTTTCGCATGTGGATATCCAGTTGTCGCAGCATCATTTATTAAAAAGAGACTGTTTTGGGGGTGCCTGGGTAGCTCAGCTAGTTGAACATCTGAATGTGTATTTTGGCTTGGGTCATAATCCTGGGGGTCGTGGGACTGAGCCCCACGTTGGGCTCCACACTCAGCAGGGAATCTGCTTGAGTTTCTCTCCTTCTCCCCCTCCCCGTGCTCTCATGTGTGCTCATGTGCACACACACACACATCCTCTCTCCCCCTCCAAAAAATAAATCTTAAAAAAAAAAATACTTCAAAAAAACTTTTTTCCCCATTAAATGATCTTGGCGCCTTTATCCATATTGGCACACTAATTAACCACAGAGGTATATAGATCTACTACCTTTTGAAGTAGGTATTACTTAAAAGTCACTAATACAATTTCTGGCATGTAGTAGCTACCCACTGATAAGGAATAGCTGACCGGATTGTTTGGGCACCACTAACAGCTGGTGGTAAGTGATGGGGCTAGGATTTGGTCCCACGTACGAGTATCTCCAAACCCCATCTTTACCCTGTGCTCACACTGCAGGCTCCGAGAGTGGAAATGAGGCTTGCTGTTCTAGCTGCCATGCCTGGCCATCTGTAGTTCCTCAGAAGCTTCGAGGCTGAGCTGCACATGCCTTTTCCCCCACTGTCAGCATTCTTTGCTCCTCTCTCCATCTCCCTCCAGGATTTCTGTGGAATCTCCAGGTGCTCCTGGCAATGACTATCACTGCTAAGGGAACAGCCTCACCGTCTCTTACCCAGGGATATGGTAGTTACTCAAGAAGCCTCAGGGTTTGTCCCCTCTTGCTTTCACACCACTTCCCACCCCCTGCCCCAAGCTAAGAATGAAGGTAAGAATGCATCAGCAGCTGCTAGGGCTTTCCAGCCACTAAGGATGAAATAGATTCAGACTGTGTTTTGTTTCAGGAACAGCAGCCTGAGAGTTGGGACTGAAAAGCCTTGTCCACACATGCAGAGGTCTACTGTACCGTGTGGATAGGGGGATAGAGGTGTTGTGGTAGTCGATGTCTGGTCATGTTTTTGAAACTGAAGTACTCCCTGCCTGGTCTCAAACCCCGAAGTTCTATGTCCCTCAAGGCTTTGCCCAAAGATCGTACTGGAATTGGATTGCACAAGGCAGAACATGGGCTCCCTCTTTCTTGATAGGTTTTTGTGCTGTGTGAACCCATGCAAACAGCTGTTTGCTGGCAGTGTTACTGCTAAGTAGTCATTTAAATTGTTCTTCCATCTTTTCCCATTCATTGATCTTGACCCCACTTTGTAAAAGGAGGAGGAAGTGACATAGGGAAAATAGGCAGCTCTACCTGGCTAAGGGAGGAGAGAACCGAATTTGTGGGGTGTCCCTGGCAACATTTTTGTATACTGGAGTATACATTCTCTATGCTAAAAGCATGCTGTTTCTGGAAGATAACACCGTATTTCATGGGCACTGAGGTCATTTATTATGAGATGTATGAAGTACTGCAAAGAAAGAAAAAATGTTGCCAATTAAACCTACATGGTAGTTTGTTTTCATATCAAGTGTAAAATGCGTCCTGATTTGGGGGATGTTAAAATCTGAAAAACACGTGTTTTAACTACTGTTGCGTTTTGTCAGTTCTAACATCGATTCTTTACTATGTGCCATTCACTGTCTTCTCCACTTGTAAAGTAGCTATTATTGTCCTGTTTTTACACAATAATGAAACTGAGGCCGAGAAAATCAAATAACTTACCCAAGGTCATGCAGCTGTTAAGTAGCGGAGCTGGGACCGAAGCTCAGGCAGTCTGATTTCAGAGTCTGTGATCAGTCTCAACTACAGGATTATGCCGGAATGTAGAAGGAGTTTTACTTGTCAGCCAGAACCATCTCAAGGAGCTTGCACAGCCATACTCTATCCTGATAGGAGGCTGCTTCTGCAGGAATATTACTGCTAGTACAATGAACATTTGCTGGTTGTTCTGGGTCATGGGTCTCTATCAGCTCATAATGTCCACCTTCCAAAAACTCAGTCTAATGGGAGAGAGTAAGCCTTCAATAGTTCAGTAGTGTGTGGTTGTGCCCTGTTGCTGTACTTAATACCAGTGGCCTGGGGGAACTGTCTGGGAAGGTTTAGGAAGCACCAGGCAGACAGATTAACACAGCATCTTATTATGGCTTTAAACAGACTAATGTCAACACTGCCACCTCCAGGGTTAGTTTCACTATCTTTAGAGCCTTCAGCGAGCTACCTTCCCCAAGACTCCGTTTCATCATCTGTAAAATGGGGGATTATCATTTCTGTCACGACATTGTTGTAAAGATTGAATGAATTCAGTTGAATGAAAGACATTCTGCGTGACCTGTAGTAAGCACCCAGTAAATGTTAATCTATAAATAGAGGCTGGAAGATAGGTGAGTGCCCATTTTGCAAAGCAAAGTGTAGGCAAAGTACTTGAACTTGATTCTGAAGTTAAGGGAGCTGTTGAAGGCCTTGAGCATGAGAGTGACTCGGACACACCTGTGTTTGCCATTGTGCAAGCAAGATAGGAAAGGAGGGAAGAAGCAGAAGAGCAGAACCTTCCATAAAGTGGCTCCACTCCTGTGGGAGAGCGAAGGGGATATTCTTCCCGCACCTTGCCTGCCTTCTGCTCCCCCCTTGCCTGAAGACCTTTTGGTTCTAACCTTTTTTAGAAAAAATAATCCTCTCTCCTTTCAGAAATTTGGGCTATTGAGGGTGGGACTTTAGGCCTTCGTCGTATGTTAAGGGAGATTTCTCACCTCCTGTCCCTTTAACCCACCCTCTACACTAGAGACCAGAACCTGGAGTTTCCTCAGCTAGAAACTTTGCTCTTAAGGAATTGTTAAACATGGTGTGGCTTCCCCTCAATTCCTGAAGTCTCTGTCTTCATTTTAAGCTCTTAATTCTGTGCTAATTCCACTGGAATTATATGCAGATGCAGTGACCCATTTAATTTCACAGACAACCCTGTGAAGCGGGGATTATCCTGGGAAACTGGCAAGTCCTGGTTAGGATGACCACAGGGCCCAAGAGCGGGAGTTTAGACCCAAGTCTCCACCCTCCCTTAACTGCCTCCTGGTCTCTTCTCTCTACCTACAGTGGCCACCAGAAGATCAGCTTACACTGAAAGTAGTTCCCAGCTTTGGTGCACAGGATGGGTACCCCTTTCCGCGTTTCCAGATTCCTGAAATTAAGAGAAAGAGATGCTTCTGAGCCCTCCCTTTCTCTCTCCAGAACCTTCATGTACCTCTTGCTCTCTGGATTAATAGTCATTACATGTTTAAAGCTAGCAAGCACCTGATGAATATTTAATAGCCTGAGCAGACAGGCTGGATACAGCTGTCTGAGACAGCAGCTGTTGGGGGAAGGGGAGGAAGTGCACTGCCCCGCCTAACTGCTTGTTCTTTTGTTCCCTGAGCCAGCCCTTGTAGGCCCCTTAGGAGCAAAAGCCAGTGGTAGGCACTGCACCCTAGTCCTGTCCTGGTCTGATTGCTCCCTGGGCTTCCAAGGAGGCTGCCTTTAGGCTGCAGACCAAACCTTTTCAGGGGTAATGACCAGATAAAGTCACTGACCTCTAAAGTCCATTTTCTGCAGCGCCTGGGTGGCTCAGTTGGTTGGGCATCCAACTTGGTTTCAGCTCGGGTCATGAGATCAAGCCCCATATTGGGCTCCAAGCTCGGCAGAGAATCCGCTTGAGATTCTCTCCTTCTCCTTCTCCCCCTCCCCCCCAAATAAACAAAATCTTAAAAAAAAATGAACAAGGGGCGCCTGGGTGGCTCAGTCGGTTAAGCCACTGCCTTCGGCTCAGGTCATGATCCCAGGGTCCTGGGATCAAGCCCTACATCGGGCTCTGTGCTCAGCAGGGAGTCTGCTTCTCCCCACCCCTCTCTCTCTGCTAGCCTCTCTGCCTACTCATGATCTCTGTCTGTCAAAGAAAGAAAGAAAGAAAGAAAAAGAAAAAGAAAGAAAGAAGGAAATCAATTTTCTAACCCCTGGGCTGAATATCTCTGTAACCTCTTCTAGCATTGAGGCTGAGGACATGCTCTCAGCCAGTGTTCTGCCAACCCTAGCTCTCTATTCTAAGAGGAGAGAGAGCCTCCTATCTGGAAGGGACTTGAATTTCATAACCATGTTGCTGGGGCTTAGCTTCTTGACATTTCTTCACTGCAAACTGCAGCAGCCTCTCGACAGGAGATATACTACTGCGGTGAGTGTCTTTGGCTGCTGTCGCAGGTAGGAGTTCCGGATAGGAACACGAGCTCTCCCGTGCTTCTCCCCACCTAGACCTAGGGAGCTTGTCACTTCAAGGAGGCCTTGTCAGTTCCAGGGCAAACTTGGGGAGGACATGGGGACTCCCGAAAAAAGGCAACTCACTGGAGAGGTTTCCAGGCAGAGTATGAGGCACAGCCAGGCTGTCAGCCCAGATCCGTCACTTAAGTAGAACACTTTGCCAGAAACTGGGAGACTACTCCTGTTCCTAAAACTGCATTAAGATGCCTGAATTAGCTGTTCCCTTGTCATCCTCTGGAGCCTACTTAGTCCACCTCAGTCCCTTCTTCCCAGACACTGTGGTGTGAGAACTTGAGATAGAAGAGTTTGGGTTCAGAGACAGCGAATTCCTCCCAGGGGGTTTTGGCTCCTGCAGCCTTCATGCTTCTCATTCGTGGCCCAGCTTTAGGTATAGCACGGGTGCTCCCCATCTCTCAGGCTCTGTGAGGTTGGAGTTCAGAAACTAGCTCCCATCTGCCTTTGAGAAAGAAATTCCTTGTGCTCTGATAGGATTCATCCTAAGCTTCTCTGCAGAGGTCAGCCTAACTGCTTCCTTTCATTCATTTTATTTTTTTAGATTCATTTATTTGCAAGAGACAGAGTGTGAGCAGGGGGAGGGGCAGAGGGAATCCTGGAGCAGACTCCCCATGGAGCACAGAGCCTGGCACGGCTCCATCCCATGACCTTGAGGTCACATGACCTGAGCCAAAAATCAAGAATCAGCTGCTCAAACAACTGAGCGAGCCAGGCGCCCCAATTTTATTAAGCACATTGGCTAATACATATTGGAACACCTACTGTGCCCTAGACACTGGCGATTCAGTGGCAAATAAGGTAAAATTGGTCCTTGACTTCACGGAGCTTGTAATTGAGGAAACAGACACTAAACAGATGTTAGTCTCATAAATGACATACATCATTTCAGTTGTGTTAAGTGCTATGAAAGAAAGGAACAGAGTTCTGTGAGGTCAGACACCAGGCAGCCTAGCCTAACCCAGGAGTTCTCCTTGAGGAAATGATGTTTAAGTTGACATCTAAAGGAAGAGTTAGCTAGACACAGGGTATTTGAGATGGTCTGGGGCAAGGACACAAAGCATGTTCTAGGCAGAGGGTGGGACTGAGGCAGGTTCAAGGTGAGGTAGGAGGCCTGGACCTTATTTTGAGGTCAACACTGAAGACCACTGAATCCAGGAGTAAGGTGGGGGGAACAACATGATTAAATTTAAACTGCACTTGCTCCTGAGTGGAAAATAGATTATGGATCATGAGGACCTGTTAGCAAACTTTGTGTTAGTCCAGGCAAGAAATGAGGAAGACCTCTAGTAAGCAGAGAAGTGAATGGATCCGAGGACTTTTCAGAGCTACGACAAACATAATTTGGTGCCTGATTAGATGTGGGAGAAGAGGGCATGAGCAAGGAGGACTCCACATTGCTGGCTGGAACGGCTGGCAGAATGGGGGTGCCATATTTTACAAGAATGGGAGAACTGCTACAGACTTTGGCATGTGCTCCGGGCTTCAGATGTGTGTCTCCTGCAGATAACCCTGAGTATTTAGGGCTGGGACGAACCCCTCAGAAGGCCAGAGGAGCTGCCCCCCGCCCCAAGCCTAGGATTGAGGTGCTATTAATAGCTTTAAGAAGATGACTTTTTCCTCATTTGCTTTCCTCCAAAGGCTTTATTTTTTTTTTTCTTTAAAGATTTTATTTATTTACTTTAGAGAGAGAGCACAAGTGGTGGGGTTGGGGGGCAGAGACAGAAGGAAAAGCAGACTCCCTGCTGAGTAGGGAGCCCAGTGCGGGGCTCGATCCCAGGACCCCTGGACCATGACCTGAGTCAAAGGTAGATGCTTTAACCAACTGAGCCACCCAGGTGCCCCTCCTCCAAAGGCTTTAAAGCTCTTTATCTTTTCACATCTCTGAGAGGACAGAAATCATTTTCCCCTTCATAACAGCTGAAGACCCCAAAGCCTGTATAGCTAAAGGCCCCAGTGGCTTCGGTGATTCCACTCTGGATCACTCAGCTTAGGCAAAGCTAAGGATGGGAAGTATCTGAAGTGAGAATCCATTCTCGTTACCCGACCAACAGCAAAAAAGACCGCTCTTAGGCTGTGGACATCTATTGCCTACCCATCTGTGCACCTAGAAACCTGTACGGAATGAGATAACTAGAGTTGTGCTGTGGGATGGGGAGATGATAAAGGGGGGACACCCTGGCCAAATGGGAGGCTAGGAAGCCCCCCAATATGGTAGCTTTGTGTCTAATTTTCTACCTGTGTCTTTGCAGTGATCAGAGGACTCCGGAAACCAGGAGAGCTGCCTGCTGTGTCAAGGCTGGCCTGAGGGCATTTGCTGAGCACAGAGACACCCAGGAGAGATCAACAGTCTTTTTCCACTCCACCTCTTGATCTGTCTGATTTGCACACAGAAAGCCAGCCAGGATCCCCTAAGAGAGTCTCTAGGCCCACAGTGGAGTCCTCAGGGCTGCAGGGAGCTGTGATGCTAACAATTTAACCTGCTGAGGACTTTAAAGAGTTGAAGGGGACTAACAGTATCCCAAGCACAGCCTCCTAGATCTGAATAAACCGGCATCTCCCACTGTGTCACTCCCGTTTTGCCTGCCTCCCCCAAGCCTCCAGCAGAACCGGCTGGAACACACTTCTTACTTCCCGCCCTTCCCGCAGGAATAACCACACCTGTGCTGTGGGTACCAGCCCAGGGGCCCTTGGGCACCTCCAGAGTTCTCCCAGGACAACGCTGGTTGTCACCCCTGGTAAAGGCAGAGGAAAGACAAGTGAGAAGGTTTATTTACTTTGAACAAGTTATTTAACCTCTGAGCCTATTTTTCTCTTCATTTTGATGACTAACCTTGTCCAAAACGCTCTTGAAGGGTAGGGCTTTCTGAATTCACCTCTGTACTATATCCCTTCCCCCCAAAAAACACCTGGCACTAAGGAGTTAAATAAAAGATTTGGTCAAGTGAAGAATGGTCCCACTCTGGTAGCTTCTGTCACCTTTGGGAAAGAGCCAAAGACCCCTTGTCTAGCTCCTACTCTTCCAACTACACTGAGCTAGCTGGTTGTCCTAACATGTCCTCTCGAAGGACTAGAAAGTCAGCCTTTGATCGACTTCCAGTTTCCTGCGGCCTCTGTCCAGGCTGGTTTCATACTGAGCTTCCTGAGAGGTTGTCTGATATTATACTCTTCCTTTAATAAAATAACTCTTCTGGTCATTTTTCCCAACAGGAGAACCAGGAGAAGGGCTGAGTTTGGGAAGAGAGAGACTGTCTGTGCTTTAACAGTGCCCGGGGCAGTCTAATGAGCTTGGATGCATTCTTAGCAGGAGAAGGATGTTGAAATCCGCTGATTTACTCTGGGCAAGTTATTAAACACCTGAGCCCATTTTTCTCTTCATTATTCATTATTATAAATAATAGCTAATAATTTATTAAGTGCTTAGTAAGTACCAGGCACTCTGTCAGGCATGTTTATGCACAATTTCACTTAATCCTCCAACCCATGATACTCACTTCAGAGATGAGGAAACAGAAGCTCCAGAGGATAAATAACTTGTATAAGGCTAAAAGAAGAAGCCATCAGACTTCATAGTCCCGATTTTTCACCCGTTTGTACCTCTCACGACTGTAGGTTGAAACAGGAAAGCATTTGTGTGAGAAACTTGTGTATGGTGGCAAACCTTATCCAGGTTCACCCCCAGACAGAGAAGGTTCCTGTGCCCAAACCAGGAGAGTCCCAGGCAAACCGAGATGCATTTGTCAACTTGTTTGCAGTGGTGACACTCCTGGTCCAGAGCTGGCCACCAAGGCTGCAACTTCCTTGGCTTCCTGGTCTCTTAGGCCTCCCCCATATTATGGCTCCGAGTTCCCTTATCTAGGGTCTGAGGACTTGCTTCAGGTCAGCAGGCAGGGGAGGAGTGTGGCGCAGGGACTTAGGGATCCAGATGGCATCTGAATGATAAATGGCAGTGCAGAGTCCAGGGGGTTGCTATCTGGAAAGCCAGCAGCAGTTTCCCAGGCAGCCACACCCTCCACCCCCAGATGCCGGGATAGCTACTTGGGAGCCACAGAATTTACAGGAAAGCTCGCAGAGCTCAAGCCAAACACAAATCCTACGTTCAAATCCTAGCTCATCACTTGGTGTGTACTTTTCTTGGCCTGTTTACTCCTAAAAGTAGGATGATAATCCTTATCCATTCAGCAGGATCTGAGAAATGAAATGGGTGTGAAACACCGAACCCGAGTCCAGAGCTGATTAACATGAAGCTTCCTTCCTCCTCTGTTCCAGCTTGTGTTTCTTACCCAAGCCCTGTCCACCTGTCACGTCTGTCACATACAGCCTCCTTCCTCCTCTGGTTACTGCGTGCAGCCCTAGGGATCTTCCTTTGAGAGCCCTGACCTAGTGGCCTGGGCCCACCCACCCAGCTGCCCAGCGTGTCAGTCACCTCCCCTGCAAGCAGAGAAGGGATGACATCAACCCCCCCCCCCCCATCTGAAGCCTCTGAACTGTTCTGAGCCATAAATATTTTAGCTGGGCCTTTCTCTGGCTGTTGCCAGGGTGATGGGCTCTTGGGGGACTGGGGTGGGAGTGTGGAGGCAGGGCTGGCAGCCTGGGGCCCAGCAGCAGAGCCGGCTCTGGAAGGGTGGCTATGAAATCTGGCCGAGAGCCAGTGCTTTTGCTGCTACCGTTCTGAAGGCTGTTGCTCTGTCTGCCTGCCTTCCCTTCCCTGGGCCCCTCAGAGTCGCTCCTACTCCTTCCAGGGCCAGCTCTGCCCTTGAGGGCTACATGATCTTGGGTAAATTGCTAAGTGTCTCTGGGCCTTCATTTGAACATCCGTATCAGGAAAGTCCCTGCTTAACTCGGTGCCAGTAAGCAGAGAAGACAAAGCAAAGGAGGTTTTACAAAAATCCTATGAAATACCAGGTTAGTTGTGACTGGAGAAGCTCAGCCCCATAACCGTTTCTGATAGACCCAACAGCTGGAGTCCCAGGGCAATGTGGATGCCGCTCCAAAGACTGTCAGATAGAGCCCTGCCTCTCCCATCCCCTTCTTCAGGCTGTAGCCCTGGTTACTTTTCTACGGTTCCCAGTTCTAGCAGGACTCCCCGGCCTGGCACGGGGTGTTCTAGTATGGGGTTGGGCCCAGTGACTTACGAGCAGAGTTGGTGAAAGCCTTTTTTTGCTTGAGATGCAGAAACTCAGATCCCCCAAGATTAGATCTGGCCCTCATCCTCTACCCCCCGTCCTAGAGATCTTAAATCTTAGATCTAAATGCTAGGTTGTGGCAGCATGCCTCACCCCATCTTGGGATGGGTCTAATAAAAGAGAGCCAGAGAGGGGGCACCTGGGTCCATGCCCCATTCATACCATTAAGACTCTGGTTTGGGTCCAGGATTCCACATCCCCTGCCCAACCGGGCCCACCACAATTTTCCTGTTGAGCTCAGAGCTCCGATTCCTTTGTACCAAGCTCCCTCTGGTGGTTGAGATGTGCATTGCAGGAAAATCTCAAAAGAGACTAAATTGCAGGCCACCCTGAGAGGCTGGCTGGTTTGCTTTGCCAAGGAAAGAAGAATCCTTGTCCCCATTCCTAATGACAATCATTCCATTTTGTTTTGTTCTGTTTTGTTTTAAAAGAGAGATCGTGGGGGTGGGGGCAGAGGGAGAGAGAAAAAAAGTCCTAAACAGGTTCCACACCCAGTGCAGAGCCCAAATTGGGGCTTGATGTCACAACCCTGAGATCATGACGGGAGCTGACATCAAGAGTCAGACACCTGGGCGCCTGGGTGGCTCAGTGGGTTAAGCTGCTGCCTTCGGCTCAGGTCATGATCTCAGGGTCCTGGGATCGAGCCCCGCATCAGGCTCTCTGCTCAGCAGGGACCCTGCTTTCCTCTCTCTCTGCCTGCCTCTCTGTCTACTTGTGGTCTCTCTCTGTCAAGTAAATAAATAAAATCTTTAAAAAAAAAAAAAAAAGTCAGACACCTAACCGACTGAGTCACCCAGGTGCCCCTCATTCCATTTTTACATAGGCTGTCTCTCCCACCTGCTTGCCTCTGTCATTAATCACAATTCAATGACAGGAATCATCCTAATTTTACTGAGGAAACAGGCTTAGAAAAGTGTAATCAAGTCCAAACTCTTCACTATATGTAGCATTCAAGAACTTAACCTATTTTTTACAACCCCATCTCCAATTGCTCTCAAGCCGAAGTGGACTTGCTCTCCCAGAACATAGCTTGCCCCTGGGTCTTTGCTCATGCTGTTCTCTGTATCTTCATTGCCCACTCCATCCCTGCCCAAGTACATTACCTACCCAAATCCTGTTCGTTTTTGAACACCTAACAAGAAGTACAGTATATTCTAAAGCTTACACTTACTATCTTTATAATAATTAAATACTATAAGACATGGGAAGACGAACGTCCAGATGCATACAGGTGGGGAGGATGGCCCCAAGATGGGGAAAGATAGACGGGGAGACTAACGTACACGTGGAAGTAAGAATGACTCAGGAAATTAGAAGAACATGAAGACACACGGATTTTCTTTTGGCACGTGTAATAAAAATCAGGTGTAAGTATGCTTGCTGGCAGAAGAAAGAGCAAAGCCCTGTGAGTCTGGAAGCTACAGATGACATTTCTTCAATGACTTCAATCTTTTTTTTTTTTTTAAGATTTTACTTATTTACTTATTTATATATATTTTTTAAGATTTTACTTATTTGACAGAGATCACAAGTAAGCAGGGAGGCAGACGGTGGGGGGGACAGGCTCCCCACTGAGCAGAGAGCCCGATGTGGGGCTCAATCCCAGGACCCCAAGATCATGACCCGAGCCAAAGGCAGAGGCTTAACCCACTGAGCCACCCAGGTGCCCCAACGACTTCAGTCCTAAATTCACATTAGTTTTCTTTGTACTTCATGATAGATCTGTGTTACAATTATAGTAACTAAAACTTAAATAGCACTTACTGTGTACCAGGCCCTGTTCTAAGTACTTTCCACAGACTAATCTTCACCATGATCTCCTAAGACAGGTACTAATACTACCCTCTCTTGATACTGAGAAAACTAAGGCACAAGGAGGTTAAGCAACTCCCCAAGGTCAGGAAGCTTATAAGTGGTGGAGCCAGGATTTGATTCTAAGGCTGGCACAGAGAAAGTGCTCTGAATAATGACACTTAAATGTTGAAAATACTGCCTCTCATTTTAATGAATAAAACTGACACTCCAGAAAGCAGTATGTGTTTTATCCCGTGGTTTCAGCACCCCCCACTAGGTGCCACTAGAGGTCTCCGAATTCTGGTAGAAAACTACTGATAGAGGACAGAATTGCCAGCCGTGGCCCCAGAATAACAGGACTAAGGAAGAGATCCCAACCCGATGACACAGGGCTGGCCCAGAGCCAGTGGCATTTCCTCAAAAATTCAGACTCCTAGAAGAACCAATAGAGAGCAAGTTAGTTAGGAAATAAAGATGCAAAGAAAGGAAGGGAGGGCTCCAAGGTCATAAAACAGCTAAGACATGAGGCCACAGATCTGGAAAACAAGAACCTAACAAACATCCTGCCATCTTCTGGTTGTCTTCCCCAGGGATCCTGTCAAAAGCAGATGTGAAAAAACTAGGACCCTAGATATTTCTGCTGGATACTGGGATAGAAGTGTACATTGTTCTGGATTATTTCAGTTGCAGTCATCAGACACCAAACACAAACTGGCTTGTTGTAATAGAAAAAGTCCAGTTGTGCCTGGGTGGCTCAGTCAATTAAGGGTCCCACTCTTTGATTTCAGTTCAGGTCATCGTCTCGGGGTCATGGGATTGAGCCCACTGTTGGCTCCAGGTTCACTTGTGAGTCTGCTTAGGACTCGCTCTCTCCCTCTGCTTCTCCCATCCCCTGCAAAAATAAGTAAATAAATATATTTTTTTAGGTCCACAAAGGATTCAGGTATGGCTGGATCCAGGGTTTCAAATGATGCTATCAAGACAGTGTCTACTGATTTTTTTACTTTTCTGTATTTCCTTCATTGTCTAAGTTCTACCTCCCTAAAAGGTGGCAACATAGCCACCACAAGCGCTTATATCTTGCTTGCTTAGCCATCCCAGAGGGGAGGAAATTATTTCCCAACTGTTCTAACAAAGATCCTAGGATTGCATCGCATCTTATTTGGCCTGACTAGTGTCACTAAGCCCCCACCCCCAAAACCAGTCACTGAAGCCTGGAATGGCAGGGATGGAATGCTTTGATTCACCAGGCCAAGGTTACCTGCCCACACCGGAACTGCAGAGTAAGGCAGCTCCACCAGATCCCCCTGTGGACTGAGAGCATGGGAGGGAGAGTAGTTCCCCAAGGGAAAATTGAAACATTCTAATCAGCAGGGAGAATGGATGTTGGGCAGGCAAAATCAACCTGTTCAAGATGGGCAGGAGCCCCTGTCTAGGGGTTACATGCACAGCAGTCCATCTGAGTGGCTTTACTCTCTTACACTGGGTCACTGGGTTGTATGAATGCCCTCAAATCAGTTAAGCAAACATTTCCTGAGTATTTGCCCTGTACAAGGTCCAGCACCCTTCCACACAATAGACGGACAGCAAGCATGCCTCTGCCACCAGCCCCTGTAAGACAATTACCAGACCCGAGCTATTGCATTCAATTAATTGAATACTGATGTCTATTATGTGCCAAGCACTTCCCATAGGAGCATAACAGGGCAACTCTTACTCCTCTTTCAGAAACCAGCTCTGATGTCATCTTTCATGAAACCTTCTCTGGACTACCTCCCCGGTCAGAGTTACTCACCTTCCGTCCACCTCCAGACTTGGTACATACTGCTACTGTTACCATGCTGTGCCATAATTTATTGATTCTCCTCTGTCTCTCCCAGTGATGAGTTGCACGTCAGCATCTGTATTACCTGCTGTATAACAGACGCTCAGCAATGTTTGCTGACCTGAGTTAAAATGAGTTCCCAAGAATGGCCCAGCTTCGTGCTTTTACGGATATTCCCAAAACCATTTAGTTTTCCTTCCCAATGACTTTCCTTTTAAGAGCCAGTTTGCCACTACCCGCACAACAGAACTAATACTCACTTGAAGGCCTATCATATGCTCGGTAGTGGTGGGCTTTGGTAATTCAGAAATTAACAAGATACATTTCAAAGTCAGTACTCTACAGAGGTCAGAATCCACTCTTCTGTCAGAATTTCTTTGGCCGGAAAAAGAAATCTCAGCCATGGTTTCTACACTTTGTGAGCTGGTCATTCTCCCTCTCTGGGCCTCTTTTCTCCCAGAAGGGAAGGCCTGACTTGGTATAAAACCAGTAATTTAATAGATGTATATGTGTTGAATTAAACTACACATTTCCATTTGCTTAGGCTACAAACCTTGGAGTAATACTCAGTCTTGTCTTTATTCCACACACCTATCCAATCTGTCTACAAATCCTATTGCCTTTACCTTCAAATCCAGAATCCAACACATCTCCCTTGCTCAATCTGGTACAATCCATCAATATCTCTTGCTACGATCATGGCTATGTCCTCCGTCTGGTCTCCCTGCTTCCACCATTGTGTCCCTACAGTCTATTCTTACCAGCAGCCAGAGTGAGTCTTTAAAAATGAAAGTTCAAACCCTCCAATAGTTCCCCGTCTCATTCAGGGTAAGGTCCATCCCTTCTCATATCCCACTCTCATGTCTGTTCTAGCCAAGCTACACGGATCTTGCTGCTTCTTAAACAAACTAGCTGTGTTCATACCTGAAGGCCCTTCCACTGATTTTTCCCTCTGCCTGGAATATCCCTTTTCTCTGGATATCTGTATGTCTGACTCATTTCCTTCGAGTGTTTGGTCAAAACTCACTTTGTCAGTGAAGCCTACTCTGATTGTCCTGTTTAAAATTGCAACTTCCCATCCCCCTTTCCTGTTTACCTCCACAACAATTATTTCTGTCTAACATAATACAGAATTTACTAATTTTATGTCCATCTCCTCCCACTTAACTGTCGAGCTCTGTGAATATCTATTAATTAATATCTACTCGTTCATTCAATTAATTGAATACTGATGTCTATTATGTGCCAAGCACTGTGCTAAGCCAAGGAACTACCAGGTGACTGAGACAGTTTATAGGTCTTGTGAGGGAAGAAGTCCTAACAGCTGGTAGGAATAGCTCGTTTATTGAGTACTTCCTCTGTGTTAGGTGTCGGCCATGCATCCTATTAATAATGATGGCTAACATTTGTTAAAACAGACCCTGTTCTACATCCGTTATCTCACTCAACTCTCACCAGGACCTACAAGGAGACTATTACCGGCCTCAATGTAAAGACCAAGAAACAAGATTTCAAGGCTCAGAACAAGCAGAATCAGGATTCGCACTAAAGTGATGACAGGAGAAAGATTTAGGACTTAGGGTCAGCCAAAGTAGGTAAAAGATTGGTTGCGGGGGGGAATCAAAGGAAAGAGGGAAAGGACTCCTAGGTTTTGATTAGGGGGGACTAGAGAAAAACAAGGCCGAAGACAAAGACAAAAGCCAATTTAGGACCCGTTGAGTTTCAGGCGCCTGCGGGCCACTCCTGGATACAGTTCATCTTGGGCAGGAGCCCAGAGGCGGTTCCGGCCCCCTCCCTCGGGCCTGAGGAGATGCTGGGAGAAGGCACGCACGAGAAGAGCAGGAGGTGACTTCCCTCCCTCTGGGGTCTCCAGCAGCAGCGGCAGGAAGGGCGTAGGGGACCGCGAGACAAAGAGAGCGCAGCCACCGCCTTTGTCCGCGCGGCCCCTTTAAGAAGCGCGCCCCCAGCTTCCAGCCCGCCTTGTATGCAAATTTGGCGGCCTGGCGGGAGCGCGCGGCTGATACCCGGGGACTGGGCTGCGGCGGTTAGTCCTCTCCCGGCCGCCGTCGCCTCCGACATATTGCCCGCAGGAGCTGCGGCGGCGGAGCGGAGAGCGCCGGGGGGAGGAGATGGGTGAGCGGAGCGGCACCGGCTCAGCCGGGGAACGGGCGGGCGTGGGGGTCGGGATGACCAAGATGCTGACTGCTCCCCCACGCGGACAGGATTCCGGCGAGGGAAGGGGGAGGGGATGCGGGGCACAGAGGGACCCCGCCCCCTCCTGTCGCTTTGCGGGGTGGGGCCTCACTTGTGGGGGCGGGGCATTGGCACTGGGGGCGGGACTTCTGAATTGGAGAGGGCCTTTGGGGGCTTGGGCTTTGGTGGGGAGCTGCTCACCTGGGCTAGAAGTGGGGACCGTGCTTAGCAGTGGGCGGGGCCTTGGTGCTAGGGCGGAGCTCCTGGGCTGTTGGCGCTTGTGTGGGGGCTAACTTTCTGGGCTGTAGGGTCTTGGCACTGGGGGCGATGGGTCGGGAAGGAGACCTTCCCGACCAAGGGAGCCCATTCTGGAGCGGGGTTTCTGGGCGGAGCGAGCTTTTATTGGCTTGTGGGCGGGTTTTCTGGGCTGACAACGGTGTGTAGGCGGAGCTTCTGGGCCCAGGGGCTTTATGTGGGTGTAGAGCTTCCAAAGAGGAGAGTAGGTGTGGGTAGAGCTTTTGGACTGAGGGTGCATGTGTGGGACGTTTAAGCCAGGTATAATAGGGTATAATAGCATATGAACAGGGCTTCTGGGTTGGGGCTGGTCGGGTGCAGAGCTCCTGGGTAAGTACTTTCTGGAGACATTTGGGAAAAGCTGCGGAGCTGGGAAGCTAGGGCAAGGGTGCCCGCGCGGTGTTGCAGTGAGGAGGTTTGAACAAGGCTGTGACTTTGATTAGGACTGGGGTGGTGCTTCGGAGCTTTGTGTAGGACCTTTGTGCAGGATGGTGCCTGGGAGCTTGGGCTAGACTTCTAAGCCTAGAGAACGTAGGTTTTGAGTCCACAACCACAGCATTCTCCCAGAGCCCACATCCTTGACCCTATGCTCAGGCTCTGGTCCTGACCTTGAGACACCTATTGAGCCGGATCTCGGACTCTGGAGGGAAGGGCTTCAAGGATGTCCAGAATCGTAAGCCTAGAGAGATACTTGTAGTATCTGAACGAAGCAGTGTATATCAAAGCTAAGAGCTCAAGCCTCAGACCCCCAGACTACCTGTGACCCAGTGTAAACTCAGTTTCCTAATCTGTGGAAGACTTACTTTGCTGGGCTCATTTCACTCATCCACAAACACAGGGCACTGACTTTATGCTGGACACTATGGTGGAAGGAAGGGATACAACAGTAGAAAAGACAAGGGTAATGACCTCACTGACCTTCCATTCTAGTGAGAAAGACAGACAATAAATATGTTAACAAATGAATAAGATAAATTCCAAGAGTGAATTGTTGTGGGAAAAAAATAGAAATGAGAGTTATAGGGGCGAGTACGTTAAAAATGGCAGTCAGGTAAGGGCTTTGCGTATAGGACACAGCAAGTACAACAGGTAGCAACAAGTTTGGTTTGCTTAAGGAGAGAATGGTAGGAGATGAGGCTGAAGAGGGAGGCAGGGGCTGGGTCAGAGGTCTCTGTGGCTATGATAAAATGAGACATCTGGTAACTAGTAGCTAGTATTGCTATTATCCTTGATCTCTGCCATCTGGCTTGAGGATCTACCGTATGTTGAGTCCCACAGGAGGACGAAGAGGTCCCAACAGGACATCCTACTGTCGAAATCCTCTGTGTGAGCCAGGATCCTCAGGGGGCTCTGGTGGGGGCCATACTTCCAGCGCGTCGGTCACTAGCGTCCGTTCTCGAACCAGGTAAACCACCTCTATCTCTTTCCCCTCACTTTGGGCTCCCAGAGGCAGTACGAACAAAGCTCTCCTTCACTGGGCTCGGGCTCTAGGATTTGATACCCCAGATGTCAGGTGGGGGTTGAGTACAGTGAGCAGCAAAAAGACACTCAGGGGATGGTCACTTGGGCAGAGGCAGTGGGATATAGGGTAATAAGACCAGAGGCCTAGATTCTAGTTACAATCCCGCTCCTGATTTTCTGGTGGCTTGAAAAAGTTGTTTCCCCTTTTTGGGCCTTATTTTCCTCATCTGTCCAATGGATCATTTTTTTTTTTTAAAGATTTTATTTATTTATTTATTTATTTATTTGACAAAAAGAGACACAGGGAGAGAGGGGGAACACAAGCAGGGGAATGGGAGAGGGAGAAGTAGGCTTCCCTCCAAGCAAGGAGCCCGATGTGGGGTTCAATCCCAGGGCCCTGGATCATGACCTGAGCCAAAGGCAGAAGCTCAACGACTGAGCCAGCCAGGCACCTCTGTCAAATGGATCTAATAATTCTTTCCTTCCTGGCGAATGTTGGAAAGCCCGAATAAGATTAGGGATAGGAAAAGGCTCTGTTGGCTCCATCGTCTGACAGGCAGGTTTAGGACTCCCTCGTTGCCATGAGCTGCTTTTCTGATCCAGTCCCACCACCCTGTCCTGGAAGCCCTTCTTGGTGGGGTTCTCAGGTCAGCCGCTGCTGTTTCTCCCATCCCACTTCCCAGGAGCAGTTCCGGCACGGGCCTCTCCAGCCCACCACTGGCCACCCAGACAGTTGTGCCCCTCCAGCACTGCAGGATCCCCGAGTTGCCGGTCCAGGCCAGCATTCTGTTTGAGTTACAACTCTTCTTCTGCCAGCTCATAGCCCTCTTCGTCCACTATATCAACATCTACAAGACAGTGTGGTGGTATCCACCCTCCCACCCACCCTCCCACACCTCCCTGGTAGGTGCCCAGCTAGGACCAGCCGTGTGTGTGTGTGTGTGTGTGTGTGTGTGTCTGTGTGTGTGTGTGTGTCTGTGTGTGTGTGAGACGTTTGAGTGCAGTTTAATACAGCTTACCAAGCGCCCTGTACACTTGGGTGTGGAGAGTGTAGAAGGAACAAGAAGCAAATGACTCCTGAACACTCAACCCTAATTGCTCAGTATCCTATTAGGCATTTGAAAGGTAGCAGAGATAACTCTGACAGATACTGCCTAAAGAGCGCAAAATCTTAAGTCCTGTGGGGGAGAAGAGCCACAGGCATGAACTGAATACTTCACGAGTGAAAAGATCACCATGCCGAGAGGTGCAGGGACTGGGGCATGGGTGATCAGAGCAAGAGGGCTCACACACCACTCTCTTATCTCCAGGGACTGTCCCACTTCCCTTCTTTCGGTCCTGTTCTGCTCCTCTAGGTAATTTCCTGGCCTGACTCAGCTGGAGGCCTGTGAAGGTCAGAGAGTGGGGACAGTCCCTGTGGCAAGGACTGGGCAGGGGGAGGTGGGGATGAAAAAAGCCCGTATATGGGCAGGGGGCCCATGTGACCCCCGGCCTCTGCCCACCCCCCCCCCCGACAGAATTTCCACCTGATCGACTTCAACTTGCTGATGGTGACCACCATCGTTCTGGGCCGCCGCTTCATTGGGTCCATCGTGAAGGAGGTGATTGGGTCCCAGAGGCTGGCCGGGGACTTTGGGATTCCCCTTACCCCTGGGGGTACCAGGGAAACATATCAAGCCCTTCAAGCCTAAGGCAGTTCCTTGGGGCTCCCTTTGAACCCTGTGGAAGAGTATTACATCCCGTCACTCTTGGAGTTTACGGGCCATCGAGGAAAAGGATTCACCCTGCCAGGTTCTGCCCAGCTTGCTGCCCCACGTTTCCTTGGGGGTGGATCACAGGCCAGGCTGGGTGGGATGTGGGCCCAGCCCCGGTGGCCTCTGTCCAAGGTCCCATCCCGTCCTGTCTCGCCCCGACCCAGGCTTCTCAGAGGGGGAAGGTCTCCCTCTTTCGCTCCGTCCTGCTGTTCCTCACCCGCTTCACCGTTCTCACGGCAACAGGCTGGAGTCTGTGCCGCTCCCTCATCCACCTCTTCAGGACCTACTCCTTCCTGAATCTCCTGTTCCTCTGCTATCCGTGAGTACCCCTCACTTCACCCCCCCACTGCCTAGCACCCGGCTCCCGACCTCTGCCCTGAGTGTGGCTGGGTCAGCAGGCCCTCACACCTGGCAGACTCACAGCAAGGCAGCAACACTGCTCTCACGTTTTCCGACGGCATGACCCTGAGAACGAGATGATTAGCTTTCTTTTGCAGGAGTAGAAACTGAGATAGCAGGCATCATGTACCCCAGGTGCCGCCAACAGGGAGGTCAGAATGGGACTCAGATCTGAGTGTATATGCCAAAGGAATGTTCCCGATGGGGATGCATGGGCTTTGTCTCCCTCTCCTTTCCTTTTCTCTCTCGTTCTTTCTCTTTCTCCGTCTTTTTTTGTAGCTTGGTGTTTATGTAATCTCTCGGTCCCTCCCCCGCCCACCCCGGTCTGTGTGCATGCAAGCACCTGCATGTGTGCAGGTTTCTGCGTGGGTGTCTGTGCATGAAACGTGTGTGCATGTGCGTGTGTGTATCTGCGCATGCATGTGTGTATGTCAGTGTTTGTGTCAGTTTGCTCACTCCATCTCACCAGAGCCCACATTATAGAGGACGGGAAGATAGTGTCTGGGAGGAGCCCAGGACGGCACCCTTTTGGCCTAGAACTGGGGAGAACTTTGGCAAGACATCCATTCTGGCTGTTCCTGGGGCAGGCTCCTGGCTGCCTGGACATTTTACAGACGTTGCCCAACCCCGGGGCTTTCTGCTTCATGAGTTTCCTCAACCTGGACCAGTTCTCTGTCCTGGAAAGCTTCAGAGCCAGATACTCAGCCCTCTCTACCCTGCATGACCAACAGGGTGCTATCATAGGAGAAGCCCCATCACATTTGTTTCAGTTATAACTCGTGTTTAATTATAAGAGTGACACACATGTCTTACAAACACGTTAAACTTTACAGTAGTTTTAATGTAGAAAATGAAAATCCTCTATAATATCAGTCCTCCAGAAAACCATTATTTGCAGCATATCCTCCCCAATTTTTTCTATTCATGCATACACACTTACACTTTTTTTTAAACAAAAGAAGGGATTAATCTATGCATGATGCTGTATAATTTATTACATTTTTCACATAATCTTATAACCTGGGTATTTTTCCATGGCAATACATACGGGTCTCCCTCATTTTTTTAATGGCCTCATAGTATTCCATTATATAGGTTTCTCACAGTTGTATTTGTCTTCTGTTGGTAGCCTTTTGAGGCGTTCCTAGCTTTTCCCTATTGGAGGCAACCTTTTTTTTTTTTTTTTTAAGATTTTATTTATTTATTTGACAGACAGAGATCACAAGTAGGCAGAGAGGCAGGCAGAGAGAGGAGGAAGCAGGCTCCCCGCTGAGCAGAGAACCCGACGCGGGGCTCGATCCCAGGACCATGGGATTATGACCTGAGCCGAAGGCAGAGGCTTTAACCCACTGAGCCACCCAGGCGCCCCGCCTTTTGTGAAAAAGTCTCTCCTTGGCTCCTGTCTGTTAGCTGTCCAGTTTCCTTTCCAAAAGGCAACTACCAGTATTTCTGGTTTCTCGTATATCCTGGAAGTAAGTGTTGTTTTATACATTACAAGCATATCATACACACATCCATGCACACACTCATTGATTCCGCTCAATGACAGATTAAGATTTACTTAGTTCACTCTTCCATCCGTACTATTTCCAATATTGTATGACTGTTATTATTATTCTCCATTGATTATCTTTCCAATAATATCAGTATGCCTTTACTTTTTATTTCAACAGTAGTAACTTAATCCCTTTTACGTAGATGGTAATATTAGGAATTCTACCCATCCACTTTTCCTCCTTTTCTCTTCCTCCTCTCACTTCCTGGCAGCTATACTCTATATTATTAAGCTTGACATTCACATTCTTCTATATAACCATATTTGAGTCTTCCATTCTTTGTCTAAGGTTAATTCTAAAGACCAAGAAGCAGTAAGTAGTCTTGATGTTGTTATGATTATGAAAATACCAATCACTTCAGGACCAAGTAGTGTGCATAGATGATACTCCTTCCCTATAGTTACTGAGTTATAATCTTGGGCTTCTTAAAAAAAGGAAGTTCCATGTCAAGGTCAAATGGTTTCTCTTTTCTTACATTCCATCAATTGCTTAAAATCATGTCACATTTTAGTTTGCTTCGTATTTAGATTGTAACTTTCTTATACAGCCTTTTTTTTTTTTCTTGGAGTTCTAATTGCCTTTCTTTTTTCTTATTGACAAAAGAATGATGGGCCTTCAACATACCTTCAAGTTTATCCAGCCTCTCAGTCATGCTACCTGTTGCCTGGAGTCCATTTTTCCCCCTAAAGACATCCCTCCTGGAGCCCTCCATCCTCCTGCTCCAGTCTGGAGTGGTTCTTTAGGCCTGCTGTACGGCTCTCAGCCTGGGACTTCCCTTCGCTGCCTTCCTGGGTTGGATCCACTGTTTCCTGGATCCCATGTCTTCTTCTTTCTTGGTTTTCTCCCTTATTTTGCTGGAGTGCATTATCAGGTAATTTCCTTAACAATGGGTATGTGGGAGGTATAAACATTTTCTGAGGCCTTGCATGTCTAAAAATGTCTTTATTCTGCCCTCATGCTTGATTGGTGGTTCAGCTAAATGTAGATTTCTGAGTTCAAATTCATATCCTCTCAGAAGTTTGAAGATATTACTCCATTGTCTCTAGCATCCTGTGTTTCTAATGAGAAGTCTGCTGCCAGTTTGATTCCAGGTACTCTGTAGATGACTTGTTTTTTCTTTTCTGAAAACTTTTAGAGATCCCCTGTTTATCTTTTGATTATTGAGATATCACAAAGAGGTGTCTGGTGTGGGACTTTTTTCATTCATCCTATCAGTACTCTAGGACTCTTTTAACCTGAAGATTTCAGGAAAATGTTCTCCTATTATTTCTTCGATAATATCTTCCTTTCTATTTTTTTCTGTTCTCTATGGGGCTTCTGCTCATCAGGTGGTAGAACTCATAGATTGATCATCTGTTTCTCTTATATTTTTTCTCATATTTTTCATCTCTCTCCCTTTCTCCCTCCCCATCCCACCACCTTTCTTTCTCTCTGTCTCTGTCTCTCTCTCTCCCTGCTCTTTCTTTTTCCGCTCTCTCTTTTTACTTTGCCTCTAGGGAGATTTCCTTAACTTTATCTTCCAGCTTTTTTATTGAGTTTTTCAGCAATCATATTTTTCATCTCTAAGGCCTCTTATTTTCTGATTGTTCTTTTCTCATAGCATTCTTTTCTTGTTTTAAAAATCTCTTCTATTCCCTCAATTTTGTATTTCCCATGGGGTCAGATTTTGTTTCATGTTGCTGGTTTTCCAAGCATAGTTCGTTTCTTTAGTTATCTCTTTACGTTGACCAATGAAAGACTGAGTAGTTGGAGTACACTTCCTCTCCCTCTGCCAGGAATTCTAAGTACATGAGCAGGACACACGGACTGGCAGACTTTGCTTTAGGATGAGGGAGTGCCGTGCTAGTTGTCAGGTTGTGGGCCCCCATAGGCCAGAAGCCAGAGTGAGGGGGTTACTCTAGGGTGCCCCCATTAAAGACCACAGTTCTCCCTAGACAGCTTATTCAATTTTTTAATGTCAGAATCCTTCAGGGTAGGTTGTATGAGGTAAGAGAATAAAGGGACTGGCTTTTACAAATAAATACACATCTTTGTTTAATCCCCTTTGTTCAGTCCTGCAGCTTGCTTCTACCCTTTACCAACTATGCCTACATCAAGTCATTCTCTTGGGTCACTGGGCAGATAAGTTTCTACCCCCAGTGTAGCCCTCTCATAATATATGCTAGACCTACACCGTCTAGTTAAGTAGCTTCCGGCCACCTGTTGTTATTGAACATTTGAAAGAGGCTAGTTTAAATTGAAGTGTGTTGTAAGTGTGAAATGAACATCAGCTTCTGAAGACTTAATACAAAAAAAGAAAGTAGGGACGTCTGGGCGGCTCAGTGGGTTAAACACCTGACTCTTGGCTTTGGCTTAGGTCATGATCTCAGGGTCATGAGCCCTGATTGAGCCCTGCATGGGGATCCATGCTCAGCGTGGAGTCTGTTTGAGATTCTCTGCCTTTCCCTCTGCTCCTCCCCCTACTTGCACATACTCCCATGCACACTCATTCTCTCTTTCTCTCTCTCTCCAAAATAAATAAATAAAATCTTCAAAAAAAAAAAAAAAAGAAAGAAAAGTAAAAATCTTACTTGGAAGTAATGATTATATGTCAAAATGATAATATTTTGCATATATTGGGTTAAATAAACTAGAGTATTAAAATTAACTTCCTTTTTTTTTTTTTTTCATGTGGCTACCAGAAAATTTCAAAGTACATATGTGATTCTCATTGTATTTCTCTTGGACAGCACTGCTGTAGATGATGGCTTCCTTCCTCATCTGTCAACATGTTTCCATCTGCTTTCTAAATTTGTCAGAATCACTTGTGAACTGATAACCCCCCTCCCATTCTTTTGGCTGATATTAATTTATTTTCTACTTTTATACTGTCACGTCTTGAGTGAAGAAGATGAGAGGGAATCTGCCATCTTGCGTGTGAAGTTGCGTCTAACTTGTGACCTGCAAAGCAGTCACTTGCTGTTACCAAATAATTTAATTATATCTGCAGTCCTTCTTAGAGGCAAAACCAGGGAGATTCTTAAGTACTTGGCCTTAAGTTTGGGTCTGAATCCCTTGTATGTTCCTGTAGGTGCCCCAGTTCTTCATTCCCACAAGGTGTCCTGAAGAGTGTTTTGGGAATCCCATTTCAGTCTTCTTTTCTGTCCCACAGAATCACTGGTCTCTCTTTTCTTTCTTTTTTTTTTTTTTTAATTTTTTTTAAAGATTTTATTTATCTATCTATCTATTTATTTATCTATCACAAGTAGGCAAGTAGGCAGAGAGGCAGGCAGAGAGAGAGGAGGAAGCAGGCTCCCCACGGAGCAGAGAGCCCGATTCGGGGCTCGATCCCAGGACCCTGGGATCATAACCTGAGCCGAAGGCAGAGGCTTCAACCCACTGAACCACCCAGACACCCCTAGTCTCCTTTTCTAAACGAAATTTTACGGATCTTCTAATTTGGATCAAGCACCATGCTTGGATTTGTTGCAAGATTTAAAGACAACATTTATGAAAACAGTACATGTAATGCCTGACTGAGTATAGAGAATCCATACGAGCTCTGTAACTTAGGGCAAATTAAGGAAACTGAGGCTCATAGAGGTTAAATAACTTGCCCTAAATCACTGTGCTAGTAAGTACCAGAGCTGGGGTTTTAATCCTGGCCTATTTGACCAAAGGTTATGCTTCAGATCACAGTTCTCTAAGTTATCTTACTAAACCTTACTCTAGGGAGAATGGTAGTAGCTTCCCCGCTTTATAGACAAGGCCACCTGTTTGCCCTAGGCCACTCATGTATCCCTTCTTGGAACATTAGAAAAAAAGGAAGAAAAAAATTACTACTGATAAGAAAATGTAGCGTTCTCATTGGCCCTGACTCCTGGGGGCAGCCCAGGGACCCTTCTGGGGCTGTGTCTGAGGACCTAGGAAAAGGATAAGCTAAAGAAGCTAAAAGAAGGAACATCTGTAAATAGCACCTACTACAATGTTCCATGGACTGTGCTGGGCATTAGCTGCTTTTTCGCCCCTAATTTTATTTATTTATTTGTTTGTTTTTATTTAAAGTAATCTCTCTGCCCAATGTGGGGCTCAAACTCACAACCCCCAGGTCGAGAGTCACATGGTCCAAACAACTGAGCCAGCCAGGTGCCCTGGCTCTTAACTACTTTTTATTTATTTATTTATTTGTTTGTTTGTTTGTTTGTTTTTAAAGATTTTATTTATTTATTTGATAGAGACACAGCAAGAGAGAGAACACAAGCAGCGGGAGTGGGAGAGGGAGAAGCAGGCTTCCCACTGAGCAGGGAATCCGACATGGGGCTCGATCCCAGCACCCTGGGATCTTAACCTGAGCTGAAAGCAGGCACTTAATGACTGAGCCACCCAGGCGCCCTTTAACTACTTTTTATAATTATCTTCTTTCCTGGGCTTTGAGTCCATCTAGTTTTCTCCTCAAAAAATACCAACCATGCAGTCAAAATACCCCTTGACTAGTGAGCTCCAGCCCTAAGGGTACCACGTAGGGAAAGGGATTTCTGTAGTTCAAGGGCCCATTTCAGTGCCTGGCACATAATAGACACACCGTAGATGCTGTTCCTGAGCTGCCTTCCTCTGTAAGCCGAAGAGTTGCCTCTTGAGGACGCAGCTGTCATAACTGGGACCTCTCTTGTGGTACTGCGGACATTTTTTTTTTTTTTTTTTTAATGTAAGCTTTGTGTTCAGTGTGGGCCTTAAACTCATGGCTCCCAAGATCAAGAGCCACATCCTTTTCCGACTGAGTCAGCCAGGCACCCCTTGTACATTTTTAATTGATTAACCACTCATAGTATTTGTTGAGTATGTGTCTTGGTCTTTGGCGCCAGACAGTTCCGGGTTTGAATCCCAGCCCTATTGCTTCCCTACTGGTTGGGTAACCTTGGAGAATCCACTTCACCTGTCCAAGCCACAGCTCCTTCAAAGTAGTACAAGATAGTAGTACTGAATGCCTAGTGTTCTTAGGAGAAGCAAAAGCAGAGAACACGTGTAAAGCGCTTAGTACAGTGTCTAGAGCACAGAGTGTGGCCAAGTGAATGTGGGCTGTTGGGATCACTGTCAGGATCACTGTTAGTCAGCAACAGACCACGAGACAGTGCCTCATCTCCTGCTTCCTGCTTTGTTCCCGATGCTCGGCCTGCACTCCATGCTGATACCTAGGTTGATCTTCTGATCAGAGTCTGGTTGGATAGAAGGATGGGTACAGTCTCCCCTCTGAGCAGCCGGGAGAGCTTAAGCCCAGAGAAGAAAGAAGATTCCTTCCCTGGGTTCGGGTTGGGATCATGGCCCACAGGCAGGCCTCCCCTCACCATGGTCTCCCCCAGCAGGTTTGGGATGTACATTCCGTTCCTGCAGCTGAACTGCGACCTCCGCAAGACAAATCTCTTCAGCCACATGGCCTCCATGGGTCCCCGGGAGGCAGTGAGTGGCCTGGCACGGAGCCGGGACTACCTGCTGACACTGCGGGAGACGTGGAAGCAGCACACGCGGCAGTTGTACGGGCCGGACGCTATGCCCACCCACGCCTGCTGCCTGTCCCCCAGTCTCATCCGCAGCGAGGTGGAGTTCCTCAAGATGGACTTCAACTGGCGCATGAAGGAAGTGCTGGTCAGCTCCATGCTGAGCGCCTATTATGTGGCCTTTGTGCCTGTCTGGTTCGTGAAGGTGCGTAGTCCAACCCAGGGAGGGAAGGGGCCTGCCTGGGGCCTTACCCTGCTGCCTGCCCCCCAGGAGCCCTCCTGCTTGCGTGAATAACTGGACTGCTTTTGATAAGATTCCCATCTGTTCTCTTGAGGGCTAGAGTAACGACTGCCTCGATTTTAGAGTGGAGAGAACAAGGCTCACTGAGAGGGAGCAGCCTGCACAAGGTCACCCAGCCAATGACGGGGACAGGACATGGTTGTCCGTAGTACTGGATAACAGAAAGCAGTGATGTATTTCACGAGGGCCGTGTGGGCCCAGGCATGTCACAATGGCTAGCTCTCTCATTAAGTAGGAAAGTCAGGAGTCTTCCAGACCCAAGTGACTCGAAAAGCCTATGCTTTCTCTCTAGCTTGTCTGGCCTTCTGGGAAACTACCTCCCCAGCAGACAGTAGGCTTGAAACATTTCTCCCAGGCTGGACTGCGCTGAGTGATGTGAAGCTGAGATGACTCAATGTTTCTTGAGCACCTACAACGTGCTAGAGCTTTTCATGAGTGTGATAATCCTCCTGACACCGCTCAGAGAGGCTTGGTAGCTGTTCCTATCATTTGGTGGAAGAGAAAGAGCACAGAGAAGTACAGTGACTTGCCCAGCATCTCATAGTTAATAAGCAACAGAGCCACGGTTTGAACTCAAGTCAGTTTGACTCCAGAACCTGTACTGGCTCCAAGTGGTAGGCGGTGGGAGCAGTTTGTTTTGTTTTGTTTTGTTTTGTTTTTAAGATTTTATTTATTTGAGAGAGAGACAGTGAGAGAGAGCATGAACGAGGAGAAGGTCAGAGGGAGAAGCAGACTCCCCATGGAGCTGGGAGCCCGATGCGGGACTCAATCCTGGGACCCCGGGATCATGACCTGAGCCAAAGGCAGTCGTCCAACCAACTGAGCCACCCAGGCGTCCCGGGAGCAGTTTTTCTAAAAAGAGGAGCTTGTAGGGAACGGAGTTGTGGGCACAGGGTCCAAGCCCGTGATTAAGCCCTCTGTGTTAGGAGTTTGATCCTTGGTCTCAGGCCCCCTGGAAGGCTGCCCTGGTTTCTGAGGCAGATCGAATCAGGGAAGGGGGAGGGAATGAGGCCATTGGGGACACCCCAGGCCTTACCGATCTCCCACTGCCCCCAGAACACGCATTACTATGACAAGCGCTGGTCCTGTGAGCTCTTCCTGCTGGTGTCCATTAGCACCTCGGTGATCCTCATGCAGCACCTGCTGCCCGCCAGCTACTGCGACCTCCTGCACAAGGCTGCCGCCCACCTGGGCTGCTGGCAGAAGGTGGACCCAGCGCTGTGCTCCAACGTGCTGCAGCACCCGTGAGTTGCCCGCCCTTGCCCTGCCCTGCCCTGCCCTGCCCTACCCCAGCCCTCGGGGTCCATGTCTGTGGAGCCGCTGGACTCCTCCCTCCCCAGCTCGTGCATTCCGCCAGCAGAGCACATCTTGTAAGCCAGACCTTGCTGCTAGGGTAGGGTATGGCCGGGCCCAAGGCAGACGTGTCCCCGGTGCTTAGGTAACTTGCAGCGTGCTGGAGATGGGAGGAGACCAAGCAGTAAATTCACAGACTCGTTAACTTTCTCATTCACTGACTGGTCCTTAAGCAACTCATTGACCGATCTACTCTAGCCTTCATTCATTGCTTCTCTCCTTCTGTTCCCTGCTCACTGATCCATTCCATTGTTAGGTCACCTCCTATCTGGCAGACGTTTACTTCCTCCGATGCCATACTGGGCCTGGTGCTATGTATTGAACAGAGGAGCTTGACCTATAGGCAGAGGGGGCTATGGAGGCTGTTGCACAGTGGAGGAACCCATTCCAAGGGGCCTTAGAAACATCAGTCTGGGCAGAGGATAGGGTGCTGTGTTAGTCAATGGTGCACCCTGGCCAGGGAAGCAGAGCCACAGAGAGGGAATGACCGAGATGAGGTCCTTGAGGAGGTCGGTCTGCTGGGGATGACAGCTGTGTACACATATGATGGGAAGAAGGAAACCCGGCTGCAGGACAGCACCGCAGAGACAGAAGCACCCGCTCAGGAGCCCAGCCTCCTCTCAGCCTGGCTCACCTTTCATGGGGCCGTCCTCACAGTATTTTTCACCCAGGTTACCCTCGTTTTCCTGCCTGTATTCCCCCATTAAACTGGAAGCTCCTCCAACCTGGGCCCTTCTGAATCACATCTGAGCCTCGGGCCCAACACAGGTGTGGCAGAGAAGAGGCCCCTAGGACAGGTTTGTAGAGGTAGGTCCCTCAAGAAGCAGAGATGCAAAGGGAGGCCACAGAGACGCCTGGCTCGCTCAGTCCGTAGAGCACGTGACTCTTGATCTGGGGTTGTGAGTTCGAGCCCCACATTGGGCAGAGAGATCACTTTAGATAGATGGATGGATGGATGGATGGAAAGTAGCTAGTCCATGGAACATTATAGTAGGTGCTATTTACAGACATTGCTTCTTTTAGCTTGGGGCTTATCCATTTCCCCAGGTCCTCAGACACAGCCCCAGAAGGGTCCCTGGGCTGCCGCCAGGAGTCAGGACCAGTAAGAACGCTACATTTTCTTATCAGTAGTAATTTTTTTCTTCCTTTTTTCTGGTGTTCCAGGAAGTGATACATGACTGTCTGGCAAACAGGTGGCCTTTTTGGGGTTTTGCTTTCTGGTCTATAAAACGGGGAAGCTACTACCATTCTCCCTAGGGTAAGGTTAAGTAAGATAACTTAGAGAACTGTAGTCAGGAGCTTAAACTTTGGGGTCAAACAGCCCTCCATGCTAGTCAGGGTCCCTCCCAGGCTCGGTCCAAATGGTCAAAGAAAGAGGACAGACATTGCCAAATGGGCCTAAAGGGGACTCAGCTTAGCTTTGGCCTCTGAGGGGAGGGAGGAGCAGAGAGGTAGAATATAGGTGAACATAAGGAGAAACCTGTCCACAGCTCACCGTGGTTCGCAGAGATGATCCAGGCTTCTTCGCATGGCTTCCCAGCTGCTGAAGTGGGTCGTGCCAGCCTTTTCTGCCTCCTCTCTTCCCATCCTTCCCCACTTACACTCTACTCTAGCCAGACCAGGTCACTTTGGGTCCTCAAATTCTGTATGCATGTTTGAATCCAGGCTTTGGCATATGATGCTTCTTTTGCCTGGAACACGTTTTCCACCTTTCTTCTCCTGATTAATTGCTATGCCTCCTTTAGCAGTTCGCTTCTTCTGGGAACACTTTCCTCACCAGCCAGGATGGGTTCCGTGCCCACTGCCCCATGCTCCCCAGGATGATCACATGTCATAATCATTGCACCTAATACTTTCCGCTCTGTTTGCTTAGTTACTTGCCTGTTATTCCAGGACTAAAGCTCCTGGAGGTCAGGGTCCTTGGCTTCAAGCGCTCCCCATCTCGTTCCTGGCAGAGTGCCTGGCTTATCATAGGTTTGTGGTAAATTTTTGTGGTTTGTGTCTAGTCTTTTTTTAAGATAAAATTTATGTATGGTGAAATGCACAACTCTTTTTTTATTTAATTTAAATTCAGTTTAACTAACATACAGTGTATCATTAGTTCCAGAGGTAGAATTTAGTGATTCATCAGTAGCGTCTAACACCCAGTGCCCTCCTTAACGCCCACCACCCAGTTACCCCATCCCCCCACCCGCCTACCCTCCAGCAACCCTGTTTCCTAGAGTTAAGAGTCTGAAATGCACAAATCTTAAAGTGTACGATTCTTTGAGTTTTGACAGTCCTGTACCCCCATGTAGAGGTAGACCTGTACCCCCATGTGTAAGCAGACCTGTACCCCCACATAAAGATAGAACAAGATGTAGAATATTTACAGCCTCTCAGAAAATTTCCTCTTGGCTCTTCCCAATGACCACCCCCCACTTACCACCACCACCCAGATGAATTTTTCTACTTTTCTTTCAAAACTAACCTATTCTACAACCTCACATAAATGGAATCTTAGGTTCAGTTTCTTTTTCATTCAGCATATTCCCTGTGAGGGTCATCCATGTTGTTAGGTATAACAGGATAACTAGTTTTTTGCTTTTTTAAAGAATTTATTTATTTATTTGACAGGGAGAGATCACAAGTAGGCAGAGAGGCAGGCAGAGATAAAGAGAGGAGGAAGCAGGCTCCCTGCCGAGCAGGGAGCCCAAGGTGGGACTCGACCCCAGAACCCTGAGATCATGACCTGAGCTGAAGGCAGAGGCTTAACCCGCTGAGTCACCCAGGTGCCCAGGATAACTAGTTTTTGATTAAAAAAAAAAAGATTGATATATGTATTTGAGAGAGAGAGGGAGAGAGCGTGCCCATGAGCAGGGGAGGAGAAAGGTGGGGAGGATATCCAAGCAGACTCCCACTGAGTGCAGAGTCTGACATTTCTCTCATGAGCCATGAGATCAGGACCTGAGCCGAAACTAAGAATCATGTGCTTAACCGACTGAGCCACCCAGGTATCCCAATAACTGGTTTTTATTTTTTATTTTTTTTTATTATTTTTTTTAAAGATTTTATTTGACAGAGAGAGATCACAAGTAGGCAGAGAGGCAGGCAGAGAGAGAGAGAGGAGGAAGCAAGCTCCCCACCGAGCAGAGAGCCCGATGCGGGGCTCGATCCCAGGACCCTGAGATCATGACCTGAGCCGAAGGCAGAAGCTTTAACCCACTGAGCCACCCAGGCGCCCCCAATAACTGGTTTTTAAATGAATCAACAAGATAGGAACATGAGTTAGAGTTTTTTGTAGACAGTGATTCTCTGTCCTCTGGCCCAGGACAGGAGGACCTGAGAGATGTGGCAGAAATAGAAGATCCCACCATCCCATTCACATGCCCACTGAGGCCCCTTCTGTGCCAGGCCTTGTGCCATGCTCTGAGGACAGAGAGATGAAATGGACACCGTCCCTTCCCTCAAAGGCTCCCAGACGAGTGAGGGATATAGGGAAAGAAGTAACAAAACACTGGGGAGAGTGGACCAGTAGCAGGAGATTCAGGGAGCTGTTTGTTGAAGGATGCTGAACTCTGTGGGGAATGTGAGAAATGCTTCCTGGAGGATCCTGAGTTTGGAAAGAGCTTGCCAGAAGGATACGGCATCAGGAAGGGCAGTCCAGTTGGAGGGAGTTACTTACGTGCAGACATAAAATGGTAGGCCATATGGGAGGAACTAGAAACCGACGGGAATGGCTTGAGCCCAGTCTGTGCAGCAGGAGTCATGGAAGACCACGCAGGGCTTCAGAGGCCAGAGAGAGTCCTTGGGGACTTGATTCCAAGGGCACTGAAAACACTTTGAAGGGTTTTGAGTAGAAAATAGGCTCAGCTTGGTGTTTTACGAAGACCAGTCATGGGGCGCCTGGGGGGCTCAGATGGTTAAGCTTCTGTCTTTGGCCCAGGTCATGATCCCAGGGTCCTGGGATTGAGCTCCATGTCAGGCTCTGTGCTCAGTGGGAGACTGCTTCTCCTTCTTCTTCGGCCCCTTCGCCCGTTCCCTGAGCGTGCTCTCTCTAATAAATAAATAAAATCTTTTAAAAAAGAAAAGGAAGGGTGGCTGGGTGGCTCAGTTGGTTAAGCAATTGACTCTTGCTATTGGCTCAGGTCACAATCTCAGGGTTGTGACATCAAGCCGCATGTCAGGCTCTGTTCTGGTCATGGAGCCTGGTTAAGATTCTCTCTCTCTCTCTCTCCCTCTGCCGTCCCCCTCACACTCTCTCTCTCTCTCTTGCTAAAAAAAAAAAAAAAGAAAGAAAGGAAAGAAAATAAAGAAAATGCACCCAAAGAGGTAAAAGGGATTTCTTCACAGTCCCGCAGACATGAATCTCATCCCTCGAACTTCTGACTCCCATGAATTTCTCATGATTCTTACCCCATTTTTACAGAGGAGGCACCTGAGACCTAGAAAAGGAAAGTCACTGTGTCTAAATGATAGAAATAGGAGTAGGGCAAAGGGATTTCTTGACAGTCCCGCAGACATGAATCTCAACCCTAGAACTTCTGACTCCCATGAATTTCTCATGATTCTTACCCCATTTTTACAGAGGAGGCACCTGAGACCTACAAAAGGAAAGTCACTGTGTCTAAATGATAGAAATGGGAGTAGGGCCCTGGTGGTCACACCAGACCCAGCCTGCTGGTACCCCCTTTTTGTGGCTGAGCTGGGTGTAAGGGGCACTGTTGTTGGGCTGTGCCTCCAGGTGGACGGAAGAATGCATGTGGCCCCAGGGCGTGCTGGTGAAGCACAGCAAGAACGTCTACAAAGCCGTGGGCCACTACAACGTGGCCATTCCCTCCGACGTCTCCCACTTCCGCTTTCACGTGAGTCTCCTCCCCTGGGAAGGAGGGGCGGGGCCTGATCTCAAACGGGGAGGATCCTGGGGCAGGAGAATGATGTCCTAGCAACAGAAAGCTATTTTCAGTATTTCTCAGATCCAAAGGAAACCCCACATGTGCAGCACAGGACAGCCATACAGATGGTGACTTCATAACCGCAGCTCACTTGCTAGCAAATCTTTGAAAACGGGCGGAGGTGGGAAAGATGATACCATAAAAGGAGAGTTTCTTAGGGGTAAAAACCTAACTGTCCTCATTCCATATGGTGTGCCAGGCACAGTGGTAAGCACCTGCCAGGCACCCTCTGTTCAGCCTTTGCCTGCCTGTGAGAAAAGTGCCAGGGCATTTTCGGAGACTGAAATTGAGTTAGGGTCTGACTTGTTCAAGGGTGCCTTGCTGGGAACCTTGGGGTCTGATGGTAAGGATTCATGGACTCAGCATTATGAAAGAGCTGCTCAGAATCACCGAGGCTAGTGGTCTCCGTTTTATTTACTTATCTTGCTATCAAAATCCTTTTTTCCAACACAATCATAGACTAAAGTCAGGTATATAGGACCTGATGGCACCGCTCTGTTTGAATGGGTTGGGACTCCCTTCACTTCCCACTCACCACTGTCATAGGCCCCTAAAAGGCCTCCTCAGATCCTGGGGTTCCAAGGAACACAGTTTGAGAAGTCATTGATCTGGGGTGTTCTCCTCACAGTAGAGAAACCTGAGGCCAAGATGGGAAAGGGGTTTGCCCTGGGTCCTGCAGGCTGTCAGGTGCAGAGCTGAGCCTGGCGTGCTGGTTTCTTGGACTCCCCATTTCCTGCCTCATCTGTTCCCACCCTGTAAGCAGCTCTTGACGTTTGGGTACCTTGGCCCCTGAAGAATCGTGATTCTCTAGATGTCAATCACTCTTTGGAGCTGGTCAAAAAATTCTTCTGGAGTCCCAGCACTCTACCTTGCTTTGTAAATACCAGGTCAGAATGAATTGTCACCACACGCTCTGCAAGCTTCGGGCCTAGGTCGGGATGCTACCCATGAAGAAGTGGGTGACTCAGACTGTAGAGTCTCTAATAACTTTCTATACCTATGTCGTAAGATTCTGATTTGTTCAGACCTGACTGTACCCAGGAGGATCACATATAAAAAGGTGTCGATTGTAGACCAGAGAAAGTGTGAGTGAGCAAGCAAGATCTCTCAAGAAGAGCTTGCTGGAGGAGGGTCTTAACTTCTGTGGGAAGCAGTAGTCTTGACAGAAGAAAGACCACAAGCAAAAGCAGAGAGGGTGGCAGAGTCCCCACCCACATCTGCATGGGGCCCCAAGAACCTGCCCCCTTCACCACCCCCCAACCCCTACCCAGGAGGCAGGTTTCTGGAACATTCTTTCTAATCCCTGCCTACCCTTTCCTGGGCAGTTCTTTTTCAGCAAACCCCTGCGGATCCTCAACATCCTTCTGCTGCTGGAGGGTGCTGTCATTGTCTACCAGCTGTACTCCTTAATGTCTTCTGAAAAGTGGCACCAGACGATCTCCCTGGCACTCATCCTCTTCAGCAACTACTATGCCTTCTTCAAGCTGCTGCGGGACCGCTTGGTACTGGGCAAGGCCTACTCCTACTCGGCCAGCCCCCAGAGGGACCTGGACCACCGGTTCTCCTAAGCCCCAGGGTGATCCCAGGGACAGCATCCAGGCTTCAGCCTGGGGCTCTCTGGGAAGGGGCTGTTGGGGAGGGTTGGGTGAGGGGCAAAAAACCCCACAAAAACAGACAAAAAAAATTCACCAGAGCTTTGTATTTTTGTTACATACTATTTGTTTCTTTGATAATTGATGTGATTATGAGGGGGGAAAAAAGTCCTATTTTTATACTCCCATTAAGCCTGTGTGTCCTTTGTTTCTTTCCCTTACTCTTGCCTATTAGGCAGAGAGCAGAGGTTAGAGGTTAGGATTCTGGACCAGGAAGCCCCAGTGTGACTTCTGGTGCCCCTGTGGGTCCTACCGTCTCCAGTAGAGAAGAGAGGAGGCACCAGAGGTCATGGTAACAGTGGTAGCTACTGATGGCTGAATGCTGTGTACCAGACATTAATCTTATGTGTATTATAGGCCTTGTCTCAATCCAACTTTTATGACAACCCTAGTGGATAGAAGCTGTCATTCCAATTCTGTAGATGAAGAATGAGCTCAGAGAACTATAGTGACTTGCCAAAGACAACACAGCAGTCAAAAAACCCTCCCAAAGGACACCACCACTATCCTAGCAGAATGTGATGTCCTGATGCTCTCAGCACACAGTCACTGAGACCCTGCCATCTGACAGGTGCTGAGTGTGCTATAGGATGCCCAGAGACAGAAACAGAGACAGAGGATCCTACTACACTGGGATGAGTATAGCCATTACAATATACAGAGTAACACAGGAGAGAATGTTTAATGCTTTCTGGATTTTTTGGAGGAGGGGATAGTCTGAGTAGTCAGCCACTTCCTAGATGGACAAAATGGGGGAAAGGCACTTCAAGTGGAGGAAAGGACACATGGAATAGCACAGAGATTTGGAACATCCTGGTGTACTTGGGGAGGGTAAGCACAATAGTTCCTAGAGAGAGAAGGATAAGGAACATGGGGTGGGAATGGGGTGGGCCTGCAGGGAGGTGATGGATCAGGGAGGACCAGTGGCTCTAGGCAAGGGAGGGAGGGTGTGTCAGTGAAGCCAAGTGCTCCAGTGGAAACAAAGCTGCTTGGAGAGAGCCCTGGTTCCTACAATATAGGCCAGAGGGCTCAGGCTGGGAAAGAAGGACAGTCCTAGCCACTCAACTACTCTGCTTGTGTTCACTGAGCCCTTATTGGCCATACGATATGCAGATGAGTCTGTGGTGGTATATGGGAGACAGACACTACAGCAAAAGGTTTTGGTGTCTCTGTGGAGGAAGGCATCATGGTAGGCAAGGGACAGATACAAAGATGAGGAAGATGCTGTCCCTTAGACAACCAGGAGAGACACACCTTGTGAGAAATTCGGATGCTAAGTTTTCGCTGAGGAAAATATGTGCCCAGGGAACTGGGGAGCAGAGAGAACAGATACCAGACTGCCTGGAAAAACAGGGTTTTTCAGGAAAGGGAAAGTTGAATTGGGTCTTGAAAATGAATTTGTTCACCCCATGATCAAGGGGGAAGGGAGGGCATTACATTCCAGAGGAGACAGCACAGGCAAAGGCAGAAAAGAAGATAGCATACATGGGGAAAGGGGGTTCCCCAAATATGGATGGACCCTGGGTTGCCTGGTGGGGAATATCCCCAAGAAGTGAGTAAGGACTGGCCTTTGTGTCAGATTGAAATGTTTGGGCATTACCTAAGAGCAGGCAGACAACTTGCTAAGCAGAAGAACAACCTGACAAGGTCTCTGCTTTATGGAGTGACTTGCCAAAGACAACTGAGGAGCCTGGAGGCAGGAGACCGCTGAAGAGCAGGCAAAATAGACCCAAGAGGAAAGAAAGAGGTCTGATCTTGAGCAGAGGTAGTAGGAAGAGAAAGATAATGTTCCCTTTCCTGACCCTGAGGTCCAGAGTTGATTTTTTGAGTTGTTTCCCTCGATGGACCAGGCACAGGCCAGACACACTAGAGAAGGCAATTTGTTCCAACAGAACCTGGAAACCCAGGTCCCTCATTTTGCTTCCAAAAGACAATTCCCTGTGTGACCAGTGACTTGAAGACATACCCCTCTCCTGTTTGTTGAGGTGGGGGACCAGGACTGGCCTGTCATTATGCAAAAAGGGAGGTCTGATATGCACCAGCCATAAATTCCATGGTTACAGAAGGCACAGGAACGCTTGGCCTCAATTTCCTCGTCTCTAAAAAGGGAGATCATTCCTGAATCTCTGGAAGTCACAGGCCTATTCGTTTGTTGCTTATTCACTAAACAATTACTTTTTTGGCACATATCATGTGCCAGGTCCTGTGCAAGGTCCTGTAGATGTGGTGATGGTCATACAGAACCCACCCCTGCCCTCAGCTTTCTAGGGGTGGGGGTGGAGGACGAAATCGCTCTGTCAGCTATAAAGCCTTGCACCAGTCTGGTTATTTTTCCACTTCTTATCTCCCAATAAGGTTGTAATCGGGTTAACTCTTAGCTCCTTTATTTCCTTATCTCCATATCCTTAAGCAAATCTCTTCCCCCTCTCGAGAGGATTCCTTATTCCCTATATCCAGCTCAGGGTCTATGATTGGCTTTAACTACGAAAGGAAGAAAATTTTCTAGGGGAGGAGATCTCACTATAAAAGAGGAAATAGGAGCAGAAAAAGCTGAGAATTCCTAAGCACACTTGACTTTCTTTAGTAAGTATCCCCTCCTCGTCTCTCTTCCCTACTCCTCTTATATTTCACCCCTATTCCCCGCCTTTAGTAGCTGCGGTCTCTTTAAATGCGCTCCTCCCTATAAAATAGGCTGTGGGGCGGAGAGCGCGTTTCTTCCCCGGGTTGAACGTTAAGTTGTTTGTCCGTTTCGGGCTGCCGTCCTGCAGATCCGCCATATTGTCTGCTGAAGCTACCGCTGAAGCTGCCGCCGCTGCCGCTGCCGCCGCCAAGTAGGAGCGAGCGGAGCCGCGATGGGTGAGTAAGGACGCCAGGCAATTGGGGACTCGAGCTGAGGCAGTCCTGGGGCTTGGGGTCTAGCGGGAGCCTGTCTTCGGTCTGCAGGAGATGTCTGAGGTCCTCTCCGAATAGGTTTGAGGGGAGACGCCAGGCCGGCGGAGACGCTCAGGCCAGTTTGGGGCCGGGCTAGGGCCCTGGCGGGAGCAGTCTTCGAGAGCTGGTTCCGGGAGCACCTTTGCCACGCCTGGAGCCCCCACGTGGTGTCCCAGGGCCGGAGCCCACGCGTTCCCGAGGGCCCTGCGCCGAGACCGGGGCTGGGGGCGAGCTCCCGGCGGCAGGCCGGAGCGGCGTTGAGGGAGCCCTCTCCAGGCTTGTGTTTGACCGACGCGCATCTTGACTGGATTCGGGGGCTCCTCTGAACTCAAGGGAGATCCTGCCTGCGTCGCAAGTAAGAGTCCTCTGGTGAGGGAACGCCAGGCGAGCCGGCTCCAGGCCCGTAACCAGGGGCAGCCATGCCGTAAGCAGCCCGGGCCGCTGAAGGCCGGCAGAACTTGCCGAGCCACGGCCGGAAATGGGGTGGTTCGGTTGGACTCAGAGTGACAGCCTAGTAGTAGAAAACCACAGGCCAAGACCTGGGGGCCATATGTAGTAGATTGGGGATTTCAGGTGTGGGCTTGGCCCCGGTTAGGAGAAAAGGAGCGACCTGTTGCTCTCTGAAGGGACTCCCCTGGCAAGGCCTGTGCGCAGAGATAAACGATGGCGAAGTCTTTGGACTTGGCGACAGAACCATCAGCGAAGAGCTATTTCTTCTTAAGCATTAAAAACTATCCATTGCTAAGCTGTTCCTACGCGTGGGCATTGTTCTGACTGCTTTTCATGTCACGTTTTATTTAATATGCACAACCTAATGAGACAGATACAACTGTTACCCTATTTTACAGGTAAGGAAACTGAGACTTAGAAGTAAAGTAACTTACCCAAGGACACACAGTTAGTGGCTAAACCAGGGTGATCCCTCCAGAGCCCTACTGTAAAGCTGCAGTTCTTTATGGCTTGGCCACCTAGTGGTTGGGCTGGAAAGGGGGGAAGAACGCTTTTGACCCTAGGCAAAGTTGTAAAGGTGCTTTTTTGTGTGCTTGTGTGCCCACTTTAAAATCTTCAGTCTGAATGAAACTGAAAAACTCCAGAGTGAGTTGCTAACCCCAACTATTGTATGCGGAGGGGTGAGCTAAATGAGATTCTGGGATTGAGTTTTGTTAAGAACCGTGGTCTTGAGGAAACGTAAATTATTCCCTAGAGCTGCAAGGCAGTAGTTTTAGAATCAGATCTGGTATTACAATCCTGTCACTTTCTAGGACTCTCATCCAGAGAAGTCAAAGTAAATATCAAATGCGGTAGAAAGCATCTAGCATAGTCCACAGAAAATGTTATTTTCCTTTCCGGTTCTTTCTTTTCCTCATCATTTTCCCCTAGGAGGGGAAAGGGAGTGTTATCAAGACGTTTGAGGACTAAGATAACATTGTTCAGAGCCTACTGAGGGCTCCGTAGGCGTCGGAACAGGTTCTTTTCTACCTTCCATAGCATTCCTTTCCCTTAACCACTCTGGTTTCCAGAATCTATTGTCAAGCCTGATGGGCTTATCTTTCTTTGTAACTGCAGCTTTATGTTATCAATGGAATTTTTAGGGTACTTTTCTGTTATAGATTTTTCTGTTGGCTTTCAATTTTAGGAACACTGGTGCCTCAAAGGGAAGGAGCTAATGTTAAGTTTATTCAGCTCAGTGAAATAAGTTTACAGATTGGGAGCCACCTCAGGAAGATAACACAGCTAGTAAGCAGCACAGCCAGAAATGAGATCCTTACCCATTTTGCTGTACACAAGCCTTTTAGAAGAGTTAAGATGTGAAGTAAAATTAGTCCTTTTCTGGTAGACTTTGAGATGAAAGTTCTTACATGGAGCAACAAAGCCTGAGCAGGGTCCTGAAGGGGATTTTTAGTCTAGAATCAGGTGGCCTCCCTTTCTCTCTCCAGCTCCATTTTAGATACCTCTCCCCTATCCCTTTTGGTCTTTCTGAATGTCCAGCTATTGGTGTTCGTGGTTTTTGCCTGATCCTTATACATATGATATGAGTGAAACTAGGATACGTTTAATTCTAACATGGAATCAGAGGTAGTTTGAGTTATCCGCATTCATAAATGAGTAAACTGAGACTTTAAGAAGGTTAGGTGACTCATCCAAGGCTGGTGATCTAGGCCCTTTGTGTTCTGGGGACACTAACACAGCCCTCACCACACCTCCATAAATCTAGAACTTCCTGTATTTCACTGCCTCTCAGGTGTGCTCTACTCAAGGCCTAGCCTATATCGTATACTATTTGTCCTGTGCCAAAACTTCATTAGCTTTAACAGACTTCTGTAGTGATTTCACTGCTATTAGGAGCCTGTGAGGGTGATGCTTGCCGCTTTGGAAATTACTTACTCTGATCCTCTTTAGCAGAGACCACAGCCTCTTAAGACTAAGCCTTGGCCGATGCTGGTTGTTTTATCACCCATTCCTGCCGTCTTGCAAACCAGGAATCTGGCAGCCCCTCCCCAGCCCCAGGGATAGGTCTTGATTAATATAAACTATAAACCAATCATTGTAATTCTATCTCCCGAGGCAGTGATTGATTTAGGCCTGGGTGTGTGAGGCAGCTCTGGCTAAGTAGACAGGAAGGGGAAGCCTGGGGAACTTCTGGAAAAGACTTCCTTATTTATAAGAGATTTGCCAGGTTTTATTTTTTTGCCAGCTTCTATTTTAACTTGGGTATCACCAAAGTATGAGAGAATAAATAAATAAATAAAGATGGGCAAGCTGTAATAATAGCCAGCTCTTAAATAGAACTTGCTATGTGCTAGGCACTAAGTACTAGAATATTAACTCCTTTACTTCTCAGATTCTCAGGTTCTGGTTAAGGAAACTGAAGCATAGAGAAGTTTAGTAACTTGTGCAAGGTCAGAGCTACTAAAACTTACTCAGTTAGTATGGTTCTAACCAACATATGGGCTGTTAAGGGCTGTGTTCTGCCTCTGGAAAGGAAACAGCCCTTTTCTGACTCTGAAATTGGTTTTAGTAGTGCTGGGGTCCTGAGGCAGAATTTATAAATAAGAGGAAGCAGTTCTGAGGGTGAGAGTAGAGAAGATGGGCGGCTTTGGAACTGTCCTATCTCTTGGTTTAACTAGATACTGAAGGCCACTTCTAGTTTGGTTTTTGGCTGCAAATAACAAAACCTTTCTAACTGAAATACTTCCTGGTCAAGAAGTAACTTAGCCCATTTCTTCTTTTAGTTTCCCTCCAAAGTTGCCCACCCACTCGTGTGTGACAGCTACTTGCAGAGCTGCCACCTAATCATAGTCACCACCTAAGTGTCCCACAAGCCTCACACTCACTCCCCTTTTCTGGCCTACTTTTCCTGCATTTTTGTAAATACTAGAGCCATTGGCCCAGACACTGGGGCATCTGTCCATCTTTGGTTGCTCACTCTTTTCTTCCCTTTCTGTATTGGCAGTTGTTAAAGACAGTGATCATGTTTATTTCTGTGAATTGCTTTGTGTAGGTTTTTCTCACAGCAGAGACCCACAAAGTGTAGTAATTCTGTGCTCTTTAACCTTACCAAATCTCAGGCTCCTTAAAGTGGAAATGTGGATGGGGATGTCTGGGTGGCACATTTGTTTGGATGTCCGACTCTTGGTTTTGGCTCAGGTCATGATCTTGAGGTTAATGAATCAGGCTCTGCATCAGGCTTCACACTGAAGTTTACCCCCCCACCCCCGCCCCGCACGTGCTTGTGCTTTCTCAAATGATAGATAAATCTTAAAAAAGTGAAAATATGGGTAACACTATTAATATTAATGAAGATTTCGTGAAGTACAAGATATCAAAAAGAGTGTAAATTGTAAAGGTATTATTTTAGAAGTCCTCCAGATCTCTTCTATAGCTTCCTGTACCACTGCTCTAATTCTTTCCTATAGCAGTGTTGCTAAAACACCCATTCGATCTTGTCACTCTGCGCCTTAGTTTAGGAACGTTCATGGACTTAGTATCTACAGGATAAAATCATAACCCATACAGTTTGGTATTCAAAGCCTTCCTAATGATTTTACTAATCTTATTCTATTTAAAGATTTACCTACCTATCTTGTACTCCACTCAGACTACTTCCTTTGTATGTTAGCATCACTGGCAAGAAAGTCACAATCCCTTCCTCACCTGTCTTTCTTTTCCTGTGGAAATCTTGCCTGGTTTTCAAGATCTAATTTAAATGCTGCCTCCTTTCTGAACTCTCGAATACTTCATACCTTCCAAACTGGAAATGAACGCTCCTCTGAATTCTGTAGCACTTTGCTCTTGCCTTTCATATAGCCCATTTCGTATTCTTTCTTGTGTTACAGTTACTTAATCTGTAGTACAGGGGCACCTGGGTGGCAAAGTAGGTTAATGGTCTGCCTTCAGCTCCTATCATGATCCCGGAGTCCCAGGATCAAGCTCAATGTTGGCTCCCCGCTCAGCAGGAAGTCTGCTTCTCTCTCTGACCCTTCCTGCTCTCATGTTCTCTCACTGTCTCTCAAATAAATAAATAAAATCTTAAAAAAAAAATCTGTAATATAATTCATTCTTCAATCAGTAACTTAATCTCCACAGCCTTATAGTTCTCATCTCTAATATAGGGATAATATCTACGTCAAAGGAGTGTTAGGCAGATTCAGTGTGCAAATGCATGTAAACCATTTTAGCATGGTGTTTACTATCACGTAAATAATTACAGTAATTGCTTTTAGTCACTTAGTGAATAAATGGACTTACTATGTTTCAGGCCCTATGCTAAAAATAGATTAATAGATTAAATAGTTTGTCTTTGAGGGAAAGGCAGTAACACATTATGAAAACTTCTCAGAAACATACTTTTAGGGGCCAGGCAGGCAATGGTTATTCACCAGTTTTAGCAAATGTTTATTGAATACCTAGTATGTGCAGTGACGGTTCTGCTCTAGGCCCTGGAAATACAGTGGTGAACAAAACAGACAAAATCTGTCTTTCTAGTGAAATTTCAGAGTTTATATTCTAATGGGTAATCAACCACATGGAAACTGGCAGGCCCGCTACAGAGCTCCATGTGGTCTATGCAGCTCTAGCCAGTTTTTGCCAAGGGGACTGGAGGTCTAGCATTGCCTAATTTCCCATTGCTTTCCACAGTCCCTCTCCCCTTGAAGTTAGAAATCCAGATTTTCATGATATTATTGGATTAAACATTTGTAAATGTTACAAGTTAACTCTTTTTTTTTTTTTTTTTAAGATTTTATTTATTTATTTGACAGAGATCACAAGTAGGCAGAGAGGACGGCAGAGAGGAGGAAGCAGGCTCCCTGGTGAGCAGACAGCCCGATGTGGGGCTCGATCCCAGGACTCTGGGATCATGACCTGAGCCGAAGGCAGAGGCTTTAACCTGCTGAGCCACCCAGGCACCCCTACAAGTTAACTCTTAAAATCTAAAAAGCCTGGAGCACCTGAGTGGCTCAGTAGTTACGCCTTCGTCTTGATTCTTAGCTCAGGTCTCACTCAATTTCATCATCCTGAGTTAAGGCCCCGTATTGGGCTCTATGCTGGGCGTGGAGCCTACTTTAAAAAAAAAAAATTTTTTTTTAACCTTAAGGTAACCAGACATTGGATATTTGAGGCCAAATATAGTCCAAGAATTGCCTGACTTATAAAATATTAGAAAATAATATTCTATATATTTTATAAGCTATTTCTTCGTCTGTGTATTTTTATTTAAAAACATTTTGAAAGGATGAAGACAGGCTCCTGGGTGGTATGATCAGTTGGATATCTGACTCTCAGTTTTGGCTCAGGTCATGGTCTCAGGGTTATGAGATCGAGCCCCATGTCTCAGACTCTGTGCCAAGCATGGGCGCATGGAGTTGGCTTGGGATTCTCTTTCCCTCTGCCCCTCCCACCTGAGCACTTGTGCTCACTCGCTCACTCTCTCTCAAAATAAATAAATCTTTTTTAAAAAAGAATGCTGGGGTGCCTGGGTGGCTCAGTCCTTAAGCGTCTGCCTTTGGCTCAGGTCATGATCCCAGGGTTCTGGGATTGAGCCCTGCATCAGGCTCCCTGCTCAGTGGGAAGCCTGCTTCTCCCTCTCCCACTCCCCCCGCTTGTGTTCTCTTGCTGTGTCTCTCTCTGTCAAAAAAATAAATAAAATCTTAAAATAAATAAAATCAAAAAGGATGAGAACAGACATTTTTAAAGTCTGGCTGATTACGATAGCATTATGTATTTAGTAGGTATTCTTTTTTTTTTTAAAGATTTTTTTTATTTGTCAGACAAAAAGAGACAAGCAGGGGGAACAGCAGGCAGAGGAGAACTAATACATATATTAGTATATTAGCATATATACATATACTTTTTTTTTCCTACCTCCTAGTTAATCTTGTGCACCACACTTTGGAGACCAGTGAAAAATGGTAAATATTTGGATGAGGCAGACCAGAATGCAGTGGACACATATAGTAAGGGGGTACACCTTAGCCCAGGGAATCAGGGAAGGCCTTTAAACTAAGTGAGATCTGACCTATGGAATAAGAATTGTCAGTGGCAGGGTGGGAATGATTATTTCAGAACCAAAAGATTGGTAGACTAAGTGGATTAGTAACATGTAGGTAGGGAATGATATTTGGACTTTATCCTGATGATAGTAAAATGCCATTGAAGGGTTTTAATCTCAGAAGTGATCAAATTTATTTATTTATATCACTTGGACAGCTCTAGGAGGATGAATTTGGCTGTAATAAGATTGCAGAAAGAACTGACTAGGAGGTTCTTTTAAGTGGTTGGTTCTTAAGAAGTGCAGTAGTCCTGGCAAGAGATGATGATGGCGAATGAGGTGGTAATAGCAGGGAATAAGAGAGTTAGCAATTTGAAAGAGCAGAACTTGGTTATTAATTTCACCTGGATACTGATGGGGTGGGTGAGGGAATTAATAAGCATGACTCCTAGACCTCTTGCCTTAAGCAGCAGAGTGTATAGTGATGCTGTTAACTGAGATGAGTTTAAATTTTGACATTTTGAGGTGTCTCTCTGACCTCTAGAGGAAGGTGTTCAAAAAGCAGTTGGAGGGCGCGTGGGTGGCTCAGTGGGTTAAAGCCTCTGCCTTCGGCTCGGGTCGTGATCCTGGGGTCCTGGGATCGAGCCCTGCATCGGGCTCTCTGCTCATCAGGGAACCTGCTTCCCCCTCTTTCTCTGCCTGCCTCTCTGCCTACTTGTGATCTCTTAAAAAAAAAAAAAAAAAAAGGCAATTGGGTGGAGAAGTCCCAAGCTCCAGGAGTGAGGTCTGGGGATGGAGATAGATGTTTGATCATCTATTGATCTATATATGGAAACTAAAACCATGGAATCACTGACGTATCATGGGAGATGGGCTGAAAAGAGAACCCCAAGGTGCATCAGCCTTAATATGCAAGAAGGGGATAGGCAGCCAGAATTGGAAGAAGAAAACTGATTGTCTCAAAAACCAAGGAAAAAGAGTCTGTCTTTCTTTCCTTTTTTTTTTTTTTTTTTTTTTTTTTAAGATTTTATTTATTTGACAGAGAGGGAACACAAACATCGGGAGTGGGAGAAGGAAAAGCAGGCTTCTTGCTGAGCAGGGAGTCCAACGCGGGGCTCGATCCCAGGATGATCCCAGGACTCTGGGATCATGACCTGATCTGAAGGCAGACTTAATAACTGAACCATCCAGGTGCCCCCAAAAAGAATATTTCAAGAGGGAAATGGTCAGGGTTGAGTGCTGCAAAGAGGACCAGCAAAACATGGTCTAAAAAGATTGGTTGAATTTAACATCATACACCTGATCAGTTGCTTTTACAAAAACAGTTTTGACGGCATGCAAGCAAATTGGAGCGGGCTAAGGAATAAGTGAGGAGAGGCAAACTGTTTTAAGAAGTTTGGAGTATATGGAGAAAGAAGAGGTTAATGAGGCTCTTATAAAGTCTACCGAGAAATCATGATGACCTGAGTTAGGGCAGTTGGCAGTAGGAATGGAAAAAGAGAGTGCAAAAATAATTAGGAAATAAAACTGGCATTTCTTATTGGTTGGATGTGGGGTGTGGGGTAAGGGGAAAGTTGTCAAGAATAACTCCTAAGTTTCTGGCTTGAAAAGCTGAGAGAGATGTTGGTGCAGACCGCCTAATTCCTTGTATCGGTATTTTCTCAACCTTTTCTTTAATTATCACCCTCCTAAAGAAGGAGGAATTTAGAAAAATTAAATTAGGAATTTAGAAAAAATTTTTAAAGGAATTTATTTTCTAAATAAATTCTAATAATAATAAATAAATTAGAATAAATAATTCTAATAATAAAAAAAGTTTCTAAAGTTTTTTTTCCCAGTGCATCTCTCCTGTGAAATTCTCATGCACAGATATACTTTTTTATGTACAGTAGTATATCTGTGCTTTATACATAAAAAGAGTAGACATAAAGCTTGGCTTCTTATTCAATATAAGGTTAAGAATGATGAAACAAAAATTTTAGGTTAAAAGTTAAATTTAAAAGCTCTTTGGGGGCGCCTGGGTGGCTCAGTGGGTTAAGGCCTCTGCCTTCGGCTTGGGTCATGATCCCAGAGTCCTGGGATTGAGCCCCATATCGGGCTCTCTGCTCAGCAGGAAGCCTGCTTCCTCCTCCTCTCTCTCTCTCTCTCTCTCTCTCTGTCTGCCTGCCTCTCTGCCTAATTGTGATCTCTGTCAAATAAATAAATAAAATCTTTAAAAATAAAAATAAAATAAAAGCTCTTTGCATTTAACTAAGTTTTGTAGCCGTATTTACTGAATAACTCTTAATGTAATTTATGTGAATGATAATGTATCAAATTACATATGCAAATTAGCATTTATAATAACTAATGTAATAAAAAATTAAAAATCGTTCAAAGCTGTTCATTTTCTAATAATGGAAAAAAAGTCACTTAAAGTTATTTTTGGTGAACTTCTAAAATGCTTGATATGAAAAAACTTACAACTTAACTAGCTTTTAAATACTCTTAGATATTGTTGACTTTTTTCTTTTCAATACTCGGCATTACTAATCATGACAAATTTTAGTTTGTAGAATTAAATAATATAAACTTTTAATTTCCAAAAAACCCTCGTCACACACAAAAGCTCCAAGTATGAAACATAGATAATCCATAAGGCATAACAGGTCACTTCTTGTATGACTTTGAGATCCAGTGGTCAGTCAGGAGAAAGTCCCTCAGTTGTGGCCATCTGTTCACCACAACTTTGTGGTACAGATCTTGCATACTTACTATTGTCTGCCTTCCATGGAATCAGTGTCAGTACTGATCTGTTTAAAGAATCTGCCTTCGGCTCAGGTCAGGATCCCGGGGTTCTGGGATCGAGTCCCCCATCGGGCTCCCTGCTCAGCGGGAAGCCTGCTTCTCCCTCTCCCACTCCACTTGTTTATGTCCCCTTTCTCCCTGTGTCTCTGTCAAATAAAATCTTTCAAAAAAAAAAAAAAATGCTGCTCATATAATACTCGAGAAAACCTAATGAGAGAAATGAAGTGCTAAGGAATAAGACGTTATTGATATGTTGAGCTTTGGAGCATCACATATCATTGTAATGTCTAAGTCCCCACACTCCCCTTGAACCAGTTTTACCCTTTTGGGTGCAGTATTTCCCTCATTGAGAATGCATGCCTTTAAGAAACCGTGTATGCCAGATATTTCAGAATTTTAATCGTTTAGATTTTAGAAAGACCTTATAATGTGTAAGAGTTGGATAGCACCTCCCACAGAGTGTGGGGTAGAGTCATATATAGTCAAGTATTATTAATATTTTGTATGAAGCCATTAAGTGGGATAAATAAAGACTGTAGTCTCATATTTTGTTCAAGTTTTGCTGAATGTGTTTTGAAGCTGTATTTACTAAATATTTTCAGAGCTCTTCTGACTTCAGAATTTCAAATAAGGGATTATGGATTGTGAATTAAAAGAAATGTATAAGGAGCAGGTTTATAGAAAAGGTGATAGTTTAAAAAAAATTAGCTTGCTTTTTTTCAAAAAGATGTTTCTTGGGGGGGCGCCTGGGAGGCTCAGTCAGACATCTAACTTGATCTCAGCTCAGGTCTTGAGTTCAAGTCCTGCATTGACCTCCACCCTGGGCAGGGAGGCTACTTGAAAAAATAAAGAAGAGGTGTTTCTGGGATATGGGTGAAAGGAACCCCTTAGGTATTAAGTGTGGGCTACAGGTATGGATTTGAATGTTACCATCATCTTCCAAAGAGGCCATAATTGTCTAATGAGACATGATTGGAATTGCTAATTTTGGGGTGAGGTATATGGTAGAGAATAAGCCCCTTAAAAAAAAAAAGATTTATTTATTTGAGAGAGAGACTGGGGTAAGTCACAGAGGGAGAGAATCTCCAAGCAGACTCCCTACTGAGCAGGGAGCCCAACACAGGGCCTGATTGCACGACCCGTGCGATCACTGCCTGACCAAAAACCAGTAGTTGGACACTCAACTGACTGAGCCACCCAGGCACCCCAAGAATAGGCCCTTTTTTAAAACTCTGGCTCATTGGTTCTTACAGCCTAGCTTTGGAGGGAGTGAAGATAGACTAGAAGAATAAAGATCAAGAGAAAGGAGCTACAGTGTTAGGAGAAAAGGAAAAACCACCTGTTAGAGAGAGCAAGAAAATACAGCTGTCTTCTTTGAACCTAAATTCCTAGAAACTGCCCTCATGGGGAATTGAGGCCTTTCAGAGTAGGAGCTGAGAAGAAAAAGAAAATACCATTGATTCAGCACCGAGGCCCTAGACACCATCCTATTACTTCATCAGTCCTACAGGGCTATAAAGTTTATTATGCTCATTTTATAGATAATGAAAGTAGAGACTCAAAGGTAGTGGTTATGCCATTGGGATTGGAGTCCAACCCACCTGCCTCCCAAATTGGTGCTCTTTCTTTCAACACCATTTTGGAAGGAGTTGACAGGGTGTGAGGGGCAACACTGGATGTCTGTCCACAGCATGCCTTCTGAGAGCAGAAAGGATTCCCTTTGTGTGGCCTCTCAGTCTGGTTCTCCTCGCCTTTGTATATGGGGCCTCAGAAGACTGCCTCCCAAAATTGGCTCCTCCTTTTTGGATTAATATATAAGGGTTAGAGAAATCTCTGCTTTTAATTTGTCAGAAGGGCTCTTGGAAAAGCCCTTTCTCAGATTACTAAAAGTTAAAAAAAAAAAAGAGCTAATCAGAGAGATTTGTGTAATTCAGCCCACAGACAGACAATGCAGAACCCACCTTGTTCACAGACTAGGGATGGAGAAGCATGGTGCTGCAGAATAGAGGCCAACTAGCCAGCAGTGTGCTTTTATATCTCAGGGATGTTTTACTGTGGACCTTTGTTTTTATACCTAACCAAACTGTTCTTGTTCCTCAAACCAACCGTGGGCTTTCTGATCACCTAACCCTTGCTTCTGGTGAACTGCTCTCCCTCCCCATCTCTTAAATTACCTTCAGAAATAGTTTTTTTAAGATTTTATTTATTTGACACAGATAGAGACAGCAAGAGGGAATACAAGCAGGGGAAGTGGGAGAGGGAGAAGCGGGCTTCCCGGTGAGCAGGGAGCCTGATGCAGCAATGGATCCCAGGATTCTGGGATCCTGACCTGAGCCGAAGGCAGATGCTTAATGACTGAGCCACCCAGGCTCCCCAACCTTCAGAAATATTAACCATCTAGTGGGGTGCCTTGTTAGCTCAGTTGGTTAATGGTCTTGCACACTTGCTCTTTCTCTGTCTCTAGAATGCTCTCTCTCTAATAGAAAAATAAAATCTTGAAAGAGAAAGGAAGGAAGGAAGGAATGAACAAACAAATGAACGAACAAAGGAATATTAACCATCTAGCTTCAAAGGCCCCTGTAGAGCTTACACTCAGGACAGATAGTTCTCACTCCCACCTTCTGAACTCATTGAACACTTAGATTTATGGCTTTTATATTTTCTATTAACATATAATGTATTATTAGCCTCAGGGGTACAGGTCTGTGAATCGTCAGGCTTACACACTTCGCAGCACTCACCATAGCACATACCCTCCCCACTTACGGCTTTTATATTCTTGATGCTATGAGAGTAAAGTAAGTTGTAAAACTTCCTAAAGGCAGAAACCTTTACACAGTACCTGGCACACACATTTTTTAAAATGAGTAATAAATCACTTGTCTATTTGAGTTAATTTGGAGATGATTATTTGGAATATATAATTTTTTAAAGATTTTGTTTATTTTAAATTCATTTAATTAACATAATGTATTATTGATTTCAGAAGTAGAGTTCAGTGATTCATCAGTGTGATAAGATTTTATTTATTTGGGGGCGCCTGGGTGGCTCAGTCGGTTAAGCAGGCTACCTTCGGCTCAGGTCATGATTCCAGGGTCCTGGGATCGAGTCCTGCATCGGGCTCTCTGCTCAGCGGGGAGCCTGTTTACCTTTCTCTCTCTTTCTCTGCCTGCCTCTCTGCCTACTTGTGATCTCTGTCAATAAATAAAATTTTTTTAAAAGATTTTATTTATTTGACACAGAGCACAAGCAGGGGGAACAGCATGGGGAGAGGGAAAAGCAGGCTCCCTGCTGAGCAGGGAGCCCAGTTTGGGGCTGGAACCCAATGTGGGGCTCCATCCCAGGACCCTGGGATCATGACCCAAGCCAAAGGCAGACGCTTAACCGACTGAGCCACCCAGGCACCACAAGATATTATTTTTAAGTAATCTGTGCATCCAATATGGGGCTCGAACTTACAACCTCAAGCTCAAGAGTTGCACACTTTACTGACTGAACCAGCCAAGTGCTCCTATTTTTTTCTTGATTTCCTGGAACACTGTGAGTGCTTAGAAGATATTCAGTGAATATTTTGGGGCTGGCTTAAATGGAAGTTGAGCTCTTTGATTACTCTACTTTAATTCATCTTAGTTCCTTGTAGCACCTAGTGGCAGTGGCAATAAATTGTCCCGAAGAAGGTGAGAGCTGCCAGATTCTGTACAGTCTACAAAGGATAGTTGAAAATTTTCTTCTGGAGAAGCTGAAACTATAGCTATCCTAGTCCTGTCCCATGTTTCTCACTACCCCTTATTTCCCACCCCTGGGTCTGACCATTACACTTACATATAGACTCAAGGGCCAAAAGGACTAGTAAATCTACAGAATTAGGATTAGGGAGCTAGTCTTTGGGGCTGTCAACATCTGATTGATTCAATACCTCAGTGTGCCATACTTAACTTAGACCTTGAGCTTTGAATACATAGTTGTGTATGCAGATATTTTGTCACATGGTGTTTTAGCCAGACCACCTAGTTATAGGTTTAGCTTTGTTTCCTAGAGTGATCATTGCTCAGCCCAGTCCTGTGAGAATCTGCCAGATTAGGAGTAGCCTTAATATGGCCCCATTGTGGACGGACCCAGCTGTCCCATAGAAGAGCGTCTCCCATTGTCTTGGTGACTAGCATTTCTGTCAGGCTGGCAGATAGCACCCTGAGAGCCTCATGCTGTCATGCCTGTTTATATACTGTTTTGTTTGCAGTATTTCCTGGTCATGAAGCTAGGGGAGAAATTCCAGAAGTTTGAAAAGCTATTATTACCAAACCTAATCCAAAAGTACTTTTGTTTATATTCTCATTTATCTTCATAACTCTGAGATATGAGACAGGGCAAGGGTAGGAAAATCAGGATACAGATAAGTGACACCCACGGTTGTGCATTTATTGAATAGCAAGACCAAAAATCAGGTTGTCTAGCCTTGTAGTTCCTTTCACCAGTACCACACTGTTCTAGCATGCCTTTTTGTGGTCCATCTAGCACAACTGCCTTCTCTCAGCCTAGCTGTTTCTTTCTAATACAAACTCTTGAAGATACTCTGTCCATTTACATAATGTTGAACTTTTAAAAAAGATTTATTTGTTTTATTTTTTAAGATTGAGAGAGCAGGGGGAGGGGTAGAGGGAGAATAGTGGACTCCCAACTGAGCATGGTGCCCAGCGGTGGGCTCTATCTCACTACCCGAGGTTATGACCTGAGTTGAAATCAAGAGTCAGATGTTTAACTGAGCCAACCGGGCACCCCCATAATGCTGAACTTTTTAAAAACCATTTTCAAGCCCTACGCCAGAGTTCAGTGACGTTTATGTCAGCTCATGGTATTTCCCGCATCTTGATATCATCAGTGTAGCTGCCGCCACCACCCGCCAGTGACTCCCTTCTACACACAAACGCATGCATGCACATGGGGTGGGGCACTTGTCAAACAAGGAGGATTAGCTCAAATGCTTGTTTTTGTTTTTCCTTTGAAGTGGCAAACAGCCTTCAAATGACTGCCAACCACCTGTCAGTCCCTATGTTTTTCTTCTTCTGTTGCTATCAGTGTTATTGTCATCTAATATTTGTATCCCCATTCCTGGCAAGAACTGGGTCATACCTCATTGAGGGATGAATCAGGCAATGGTTAGGGTAGTAGAAGGAACATTGTTGACCCTCCTTCCAGAAAATAAGAAGGGATTCCCCATATGGCTAGTATGCTGTTAAGTAAGGTATATGTAATGGAGAGAGCATTGGTTTTTAGAAATATCTGGATTAGACCCATTTAATTGACTGGGTCCTTCTGCAAGTTATGCCTTGGTCTCTATACCTCTAAAATGGGGTTCTTTTTTTCTTTTTTAAGATTTTATTTATTTATTTGAGAGAGAGAATATGAGCAAGAGAGCAGAAGCAGGAGCAGCAGCAGAGGGAGAACCAGGTTTCCCACTGAGCAGGGAGCCCAATGTGGGGCTCAGATCCCAGGACCCTGGGATCATGACTTGAGCCGACTGCAGTTGCTTAATGGATTGAGCCACCCTGGTGCTCCTAAAATGGGGGTTCTATAGGAGTTATGCCTTAAAAGCTAAGCAAATCATTACTTAATTATTACCATTCAAATTTGAATTTTCCTTGGGAATATCCCCTCACAGAGGTTAGACACTGACTTTGGGATATTTCAAAGATCTTTCAAAAGGGGTATTTTAGGGCTTTTACTCTGGATATAGATAAAACCTTTCGACCATGGCTAGAGACTTTGGAAAGCATTCTGGACTAAACTCGAAGACTGTTTCACATCTAGCAGTAAGGACACAGATGTGTGATTTTTCTTGGCAGGAGCATCATGATCCTTGCCTTCTTTGGAGCCTGACAGAGGTGTCCTAGAAAGACACAGAACTAAGAAACTTGACATAGGAGAGGCACTTGCTGTATACTGCAGCAGTTTTTTGGTTTATAGACTGGTTTAATCAGAAAAACTATTACTTTGAAGGCATCACAATTAAAAATAAATTCATTAAGAAAGGACTTCTGGGGATCACTGGTTTGTTTTGTTTTCCTCATGTGCTAGGTATTATATATAATGCCTAAAAAGAATAGGTATCCATTTACAAAAGAATGAAGTTGGATATTCCCATCCCACCCCCGCTTGACCTTACACTATATACAAAATTAACTCAGTGGATCAAAGACAAATATGAAAGGCTAAAACTATAAAACTCAAGAAAACAGAGTAGATCTTCATCACCTTGGATTAGACAGTAGTTTCTTAGATACGACAAATCAGCACAAGCAACCAAAAAGGAAAAACATAAAATGGACTTAGTCAAAATTTAAAACTTTTGGGGTGCCTGGGTGGCTCAGTGGGTTAAGCCTCTGCCTTCGACTCAGCTGATGATCTCAGGGTCCTGGGATCGAGCCCTGCATCAGGCTCTCTACTCCACAAGAAGCCTGCTTTCCCTCCCACCTCCAACTGCCTCTTTGCCTACTTGTGATCTCTATCAAATAAATAAATAAAATCTTTTTAAAAATTTTTTAAACTTCTGTGCTTCAAAAGGCACCATCATAGGGATGCCTGGGTGGCTCAGTTGGCTGGGTGTCTAACTCTTGATTTTGGCTCAGGTCATGATCTAGGGGTCTTGGGAGTGAGCTCCAAGCTCAGTGAGGAGTCTGCTTGATATTCTCTCTCTCAACCAAATAACTCTTTTATTAAAAAAGAAAAGACTGTCATGGATAATGAAAATTATGTAAGTGTTCACTCATTGCTTTGTTGGCTACCAGACAGCTAACATGACAAAATGCAACTCAATTTTTTTTTCAGCTTTCATTTATTTGAGACAGCACACATGCGGGAGCAAGCACAAGTGGTTGGGAGGGAGAGGTGGAGGGAGAGGTAGGACACACACACACACACACACACACACACCCACTGAGCAGGGAGCCTGGTATGGGGCTCGATCCCTGGACCCTAGGTCAACCTGAGCTGAAGGCAGATGCTTAACCAGCTGAGCCACCCAATGGCCCCAAAACGCAACTCAATTTTAATAATTGATTCTTAGTCTGCTATGTATATATACATTTTTCCCTGTTTTCTTTTTTAAGATTTTATTTGTTTATTTGAGACTGAGAGAGTGTGAGCAGAAGGGGGCTGAGGAGCAGAGGGACAGGGACAAGCAGATCACACTGAGCATGGAGCCCAATGTGGGGCTCCATCTCATGACCCTGAGATCATGACCTGAGCCAGAATCAAGAGGCAGATCCTCAACCAGTGGAGCCATTTAGTTGCCCCTTATCTTTCCCTGTCTTCTATACAAATTGGTATATTCCTATTCCAGATTTTTGGTTTTGTATTTTATTTTATTGAATTTGTTCTTAACCGCTTTGGATCCTTTGGGAAACTGAAGTTTAAAATGTTGGATGGAACATTTGAGAGCACGTGTGTGATGTGCACTGTGCCATTGATTCTTGCTCTCAAAGATTTAATGGTTTAGAAGTGAGAGGATTGAGTTGTAAATTAAAACTGTCATTGCAGGTTGTCAGTAGGAACCAATTTGGGTAACAAATCAGAGATAAAGTGGCCACTAGTTAAAATGACAAGGACAGATTTTAATCGATAATATACTATTATAACAGGGAAAAGTGTGCACTGAATTCAACTTCGATTTCTGTAGGGTTAACTGGGCATTTTAAAGGGAGGATAGAAGAATGGGGGGACAGAGAACGGGACTCAGAAGAGTCAGGGAAGTAAAAAATTACAAAATGTGAGAAAGGGGGATTAGTCCATCTGAAACCCACCTGGGTTTGCTTACTGGTGCTTATTGACCTTAGGCTCCTACCCTGCCACAGAGCCTGGGAAATGGGGTCCTGTTTTCATGTATTGGTGGAACAAACTGTAAATTCTTTTGCAGTCTTGAGATTTTCTCAAACGGAACTATGTTACTGTTTTGTTCAAAGATTTAATAGGCCATCGTTGAGGCCTAGTTGAGAAAAGGCTCAGAGGAAGCTGGATAGACTTTGGTTAAGGAGAGACTGGCACAGATAGAAATCAGTTTATCAGTCTGTTAAAATTTGGGGAGGAGGAAGTTCATGGCTGACTCTAAGGCCAAGTGTATGGTAATGGCATTAACTGAACAAGGGAAGAAACTGGCAGGAGGCAGTAGTAACAGTAGATATTTGGTACTTGACATAGAAGTGGAGATTGGGGGCACCTGGGTGGCTCAGTGGGTTAAAGCCTCTGCCTTCGGCTCAGGTCATGATTGCAGGGTCCTGGGATTGAGCCCCGCATCGGGCTCTGCTCAGCGGGGAACCTGCTTCCCCCTCTCTCTCTGCCTGCCTCTCTGCCTACTTGTGATCTCTGTCTGTCAAATAAATAAACAAAATCTTTAAAAAAAAAAAAAAAGGTGGAGGTTGAAGAAAGGGTGATTGTCCACACTAATAGTGAGAGATGGTTACTGAAGTGAACACAGTATTAAACCTGAGGAGTGGTAGGAAAGGTAGAAGTGGGAGAAGGTGGCGCTGTCAGAATCATGGGTAGAGTTTCAAGAAGGCAAAGGTGATCATCAGTGATGAATTAGTAAGTCTAATAGAATCAAGGCAGAAAAGGTCACTGGATTTTGTAGTCTAAAACGTATTCTTCTGAAGCACCTGTGTGTCCTGATTTATAGCTTGTTTTTATTCAGTTTTCATACCAATTCTGGAAGAAACCTATGGTTTCAGGTTTCTAGGAAGAAACCCTTCTAAAATCTGCCTTTGGAAGTTGTGCTCCACTCCAGTCACAGGAAGATTTCTTTGTTGTACACTTTTTTTTTTTTTTTTTTTTTAGATTTTTATTTATTTATTTGGCAGGCAGAGAGGCAGGCAGGGAGACGTGGAAGCAGGCTCCCTGCCGAGCAGGGAGCCCGATGTGGGGCCCTGGGATCAGGACCTGAGCTGAAGGCAGAGGCTTTAACCCACTGAGCCACCCAGGCACCCCTGCTGTACACTTCTTCCGTGACTTACACTTCCTGGGAAATGTGTATTATGCAGCTATTACAGCTAGGCCTTGTGTCTGAGGCAGTGTAGGTGAGGAGGTGTTCAGTAAATATTGAATAAATACTTGAACAGTGATTCATTAACAAATACTTGTATATCTATGATACTGTAGATGCTGGAGATATAAAAAAGGTCTGCCTTTGCAGAACTTAAAACATCCTATGGAAGAGAATAGACACAGACTGTAAAATAGTGTAATGAAGGAAGTAAAACAGGTGTTCTGACAAAAATAGAGTAGTTCACTTTGGGTTAAGGTAATGAGGAAAGGACCTAGCGATTCTAAGAGCTAGGGAAGAGCACTGTGGAGAGAGAAAACAGGAAGTGTGAAGACTGCAACCAGAAACAGCCTCCAAATAGTGATGGGGCCATTGTGACAGGGGCATATGATGATGAAGATACAGAGTTGAATGAGATGAGATGAATGTATAGGCAGGACCTTGAATCTGGAAGAGGTTTTTATTCTACATGGGAGTAGTGGTGTCTCTGGTTTTATTGTGTAATGGATGGGGGGGTATAGGGGAAGAGAGGAAGAGGTAGGCTGTTTTAGTAGCCAGGAGAGATAGTAGTGACTTGAATGGTGTGGGGATCAGGAATTAAGACATGTAAATACAATCAAGATATATTCGGAGATAAAACTGAGATAGGTTTTGGCAGTAGATTAGATGAAAGTGGAGAGAGAGGGAATCAGGGATGGCTTTTTTTTTTTTTTTTTTTTTAAGATTTTATTTATTTATTTATTTGTCAGAGAGAGAGAGAGAGACGACAAGAGACAGAGCGCCAGCGGGAGAACACAAGCAGGCAGAGCTGCAGGCCGAGGCAGAGGCAGAGAGAGAAGCAGGCTCCCCACTGATCAAGGAGCCCGATGTGGGACTCGATCCCAGGACCCTGGGATCATGACCTGAGCTGAAGGCAGCGGCTTAACCAACTGAGCCACCCAGGCGTCCCAGGGATGGCTTTTTACTTAGGTTTTGACTTGACTAACTTGTAAATGTTGTTGGTGTTGCTTTTGGGGGGGGGAGAATTAGAGTTAGTTTTGGATATCCCAGATAAGGATTTTGATAGTTGAATATATGGATCTGGAGCTCAAGGGAGAAGGCTTGGCTTAGGACATAAATTTGGAAGTTATCACAGGAATGGATGAAATCACCTTGTAAGAGAATGTAGAAACCAGTACGTAGGGGTGCCTGGGTGGCTGAGTCAGTTAAGCGGCTGCCTTCAGCTCAGGTCATGAACCCAGGGTGCTAGAATCGAGTCCCGCATCGGGCTTCCTGCTCTGCCAAGAACCTGCTTCCCCCTCTCCCTCTGCCTGCCGCTCTACTTGTGCTATCTCTCTGTCCAATAAATAAATAAAATCTTTAAAAAAAAAAAAAAAAGAGGACTAAGAAAACTGGATGAGGTTGAGAGTGGTGCCAAGACCGCAGTGTTTCTGAGAGAAGAGGGATTAGTAATTACTACTGAGAGTTTAAGAAGGGGACAAATTCCTCTCCATTAGATATGGCAACAGGGAGGTTGTTGGTGACCTTGATAAAAGCAGTTTTCTGTGGAACAGAAGAAATAGAAGTCAATTTGAAGAGGTAGAAGAGTGAACAGAGCACGCGGAGATTCAACAATAGTGGTAGTGCCTATTTTTTAAAAGTTGGTCATTTTATCATACGTTATATCTTACACATAAAATATGTAAAATTCAAGAAACATGTCACAAGAAAATTAAAGTGAATGGAGACTTAGGGTATGTAGATGACTTTCAAGAGAGACTGCCATCATTATCAAATTTATTATCATTTGGACAGCCTACCATTATATGCCTCTTGATGTGGTAAGTACGAAACACACAGCATCGCCTTAACATATTATTGCCAGAAACATATCGTGAACCCAGGAGGCCTCGGTGGCTCAGTTGGTTAAGTGTCTGCCTTTGGTTCAGGTCATGATCCCAGAAGCCAGGGATTGAGCCCCGTGTCAGGCTCCCTGCTCAGGGGGGAGCCTGCTTCTCCTCTCCCTCTGTCTGCCCCACCCCGATGTTTGCTTGCACAGATCTTTCTTTCTCAAATAAAATCTTTAAAAAAAAAAATATTGTGAACCTGAATCTCTAGCCTCTAGCCTCAAGACCTAACTTCGGTTTTATAGGAAATACAAGAGATAAGCATGTAAATTAATGACAAAAAATGAGATGCAGGGCATTCATTAAGACAGTCTCTTCAGAAAGTCAGTATCACGAGTAAAGGGATGGGGCAGGGATTTTATAGATTAAAAATGACCAGAAGTTGGGAAAATGATGTTGTAATTTTTAAAGTTTTTTTTTTTTAAAAGACTTTATTTGACAGAGATCACAAGTAGGCAGAGAGGCAGGCAGAGAGAGAGGAAGGGAAGCAGGCTGATGCTGGGCTTGATCCCAGGACTCTGGGATCATGACCTGAGCTGAAGGCAGAGGCTTTAACCCACTGAGCCACCCAGGCGCCCCATAAAGTTTTTAATTGTTTGAAGCTATATACCTAAAATATATATAGGTGAGTGTGAGGAATTTGCTTAAGTGATTCAGGATCTGGTAGTTGATGGAAACATAGATGAATGGCTACTAGTTGATTATTGACTCTGAATGATTGCATTGAGATTATTCTGTGTGCTTTTGTATATAATTGAAATTTTCCACAATAAAATGTTAAAAGACGAATACAGTGGGTGAACCTCGACTAGATTCTGGCTTGGGTTGGGGAAAACAAAAAACCCAACTAACTATGACAACCATTTTGAAAGAAGAAAATTTGAGTATGGACAAGATAATAGGTGTTTCATTAGTTTTCTTAAGTTTGAAATTGTGCTTAGGTAAGAAGGCCCTTATTAGGAGGCACATACTAAAGTAATAAGGTAAAGTGCAAGGTATAACGTTTACAACTTTAAAATGTTCAGTTAATGGGCGCCTGGGTGGCTCAGTGGGTTAAAGCCTCTGCCTTCGGCTCAGGTCATGATCCCAGGGTCCTGGGATCGAGCCCACATCGGGCTCTCTGCTCAGCAGGAAGCCTGCTTCCTCCTCTCTCTCTGCCTGCCTCTCTGCCTACTTGTGATCTCTGTCTGTCAAATAAATAAATAAAATCTTTTTAAAAAAAGTTCAGTTAAAATCTAAATATAAAATATAATACATATATATTTACATATATTTTAACATATTTTAAATATATATTTACATATTTCTATATGTAATGTAAAGTATATATACATATATATTTAAAATATCATCCATACATCTGATGGAGTAAAACAAATATGGCATTGTCAAAACTTGTTGAATCTTGGGGCACCTGGGTGGCTCAGTTGGTTAAGTGTCTGACTCTTGATTTCAGTCCAGGTCTTGATCTCAGGGTCCTGAGTTAAGCCCCATTTTTTCTTTTTTTTTTTTCTTTTGATTGTACAGTTTATAGATGTTTGTTATGCTATTTCAGTTTTTCAGTGTTTAAATAATTCATGGGGCAACCTGGGTGGTTCAGCCAATTAAGCATTGGACTCTTGATTTGGGCTCAGGTCATGATCTCAGGGTCATGAGATTGAGCCCCACATGGGACTCTGTGCAGAATGTGGAGTCTGTTTAAGATAATCTCTCTCGGGGCACCTGGGTGGCTCAGTGGGTTAAGGCCTCTGCCTTCGGCTCAGGTCATAATCCCAGGGTCCTGGGATTGAGCCCCGCATGGGGCTTTCTGCTCAGTGGGGAGCCTGCTTCCTCCTCTCTCTGCCTGCTTGTGATCTCTGTCAAATAAATAAACAAAATCTTAAAAAAAAAAAAAAAAAAAAAGATAATCTCTCTCTCCCTCTCCCCCACTGATTGCAAATGCTCTCTTGCTCTCTCTAAAAATAAATATTTTTAAAATAATTCTTAATAAAAAGGACACAAAGTTTTTTTGCTCTCCATGACATGAGAACAGAGAAATGGGGCAGTACTTGGATAGGGTGGTGAATGAAAAAATATACTCACAAGTGACTGATTCTTAGGATAAAGAATTTCAGGTGGTAGGGGTGCCTGGCTGGCTTAGTCAGTGGAGCATGTGATGCTTGATCTCAGAGTTGTGATTTGAGCTCCATGTTGGGTATAGAAGCTTTTGCTGAGCAGAGAGCCTGATGCGGGGCTCATTCCCAGGACCCTGAGATCATGACCTGAGCTGAAGGCGAGACTCTACCCACTGAGCCACCCAGGCTCCCAAAAATAAATCTTAAAAAAATTCAGGTGGTGAGATTCCTGGAACTATTCCTATGGTGCTGATTTTAGCTAGCAAAGTTGTAAATCAATACCAAAACTTTGCCATCGACTTCCTGTGCATTCATAGTAATTATCTACTAGGTAGACCAGCAAGGAGACAGGCAAAATTTAAACCAGTCTATGTTGTGTTTGATAAGAAACTGAACCCAGGTAAGTTTTAGAAGAACATCTTTGAAAATGTTCAGATTTACCTCTGTCACTTGTGTTGTGTGTTTTCTTCCCACTCTTCCAATCCCATCATGGCTGGCTCTATCTGTAATTTCTGGTTGTTCACACAGCATCAGATGTACTTTAGGTTTGTGTTTGGTTGGATTTATAGTCTAGGGAGAGAAGTCACTGCAAAGAAAAGCCTATACTATGAGGGGCACCTGGGTGGCTCAGTGGGTTAAGCCTCTGCCTTCGGCTCAGGTCATGATCCCAGGGTCCTGGGATCGAGCCCCACATCGGGCTCTCTGCTTGGCGGGGAGCCTGCTTCCATTCCTCTCTCTCTGCCTGCCTCTCTGCCTGCTTGTGATCTCTCTCTGTCAAATAAATAAATAAAAATCTTAAAAAAAGAAAAGAAAAGAAAAGAAAAACCTATACTATGAAAATGAGTTCCTAAAAATCGGATACAGTGGGTAGAGGTGGAACTCTTAGGCAGGTATCTTGGCAAAGTTTTCACTTGCTCCCTTTCATATACACTAATTAGAGAATTGATTGCCAGTAATTCTCAAGGTAAAATGACTGTGAATACATGGGGTGTCTGGGTGGCTCAGTGGGTTAAGCCTCTGCCTTCGGCTCAGGTCATGATCCCAGGGTCCTGGGATCGAGTCCCACATCGGGCTCTCTGCTCAGCGGAGATCCTGCTTCCCCCTCTCTCTCTGCCTGCCTCTCTGCCTACTTGTGATCTCTGTGTGTCAAATAAATAAATAAATTCAATAAAATTTAAAAAAAAGACAATGCATAGATCAGTCTAGACAGAACCTAGTTCAAGGGCAGGAGCCAAATTGAACAGAATTATGTGTGTTGCGGGGATGAAAAGAAATAATTCTCAGAAATTACTGAAAGTGGAGGCCTTTAGAGGTTTAGATCCCAGCCCCAGCTTCACAGTTTAATAGCTGAATGATCTTGTGTAAGTCATAACACTTCTGAACCTGGTTCTTTAGCTGTTTAGGTCATGTCCAAGGGCTTAAAACACCTGATTTCACCACAGCCTCTGTCGAATCTTGTTTGGCTGGCACAGTGTTGTAAAAACTGAGTATGATGGGCGCCTGGGTGGCTCAGTGGGTTAAGCCGCTGCCTTCGGCTCGGGTCATGATCTCAGGGTCCTGGGATCGAGTCTCGCATCAGGCTCTCTGCTCAGCAGAGCCTGCTTCCCTCTCTCTCTCTCTGCCTGCTTCTCTGTCTACTTGTGATCTCTCTCTGTCAAATAAATAAATAAAATCTTTAAAAAAAAAATAAAAAAAAAAACTGAGTATGAGTGCAATCCCTGATGTAATATTATGACCTGCTAAAAAATCGTTCACCTCTTTACCTTTTAAGGCATTTGAGTTTGTGTTTAACCGAAATTCTGGGATGTGACCACATTGGTTTCTTTATCAGTGATGGAATAGCTTCCAACCCAGAATTCTGATGGATTTGCTGTTACCAATAGCTTTCCTTTTCAGGAAATGAGAAGAGCCTGGAGTTTGGGACCAAATAGGTCAGGGTTGATATTAGCTTCCTGACTTGTTCACTTACCCTCTGAGTCTCTTTTTGTTTTTTTTAAAGATTTTATTTATTTTATTTGACAGGCAGAGATTACAAGTAGGCAGAGAGGCAGGCAGAGAGAGAGAGGAGGAAGCAGGCTCCCTGCTAAGCAGAGAGCCCGATGCGGGGCTCTATTCCAGGACCCTGGGATCATGACCTGAGCTGAAGACAGAGGCTTTTACCCACTTAGCCACCGAGGCACCCCGAGTCTCATTTTTCTCATCTGTTGAATGGATTCTCAGGATTGTTGTGAAGATTAGAGATAAACTGACAAAGATTGGCACATTAGCAAATGTTACTAGCCTGCCAAGGCTTATGGGCTGTCTATCCTGGTACCCTCTTACCCTTTCTTTTCAGTTAATAGGCATATGGCCATAGAGCTTTAACCCAGGAATCTTAATGCTGATACATATTTGCTAGAGAATTCCTAGTGAAAGGTATGAGAGGCCAATTGAAAAAAAAAAAAAATTTCAACCTGGGAGGAATCGGGTTTCTTACTTTCTTGAAGGAAGAGGCCTTAAATTGAGGAGTAACCATTCCTCTTTTATCTCTCTTCCCAGTGTCATTAAGAAACCTTTAATGCATCATTGAGTTGTAAAGCTTCTTACTGTAGCATATGCCAAATAGTCAGTCTGTGTGATTTAAAGCCTTAGCTTATTCTCAGTACCTGGGCAGCTACAATAACATTTCTTTAGAAAGCCTCCCTCTGCTGAGGAGGGCCCCCTCAGCACCAGGACAAGGGAAATCATTTGAAAAGACTGACTGCTTCATAGCATTCCAGGTCCCAGCTCCTTTGAAGATTGTCAGGTCATTGCCTAGAAAATAATGCTAGTTCCCTTATCTCCTAAATATAGCTCCTTTGGGTTCTTCCAGGCAGATGCCTTGAATCAAGTGATTGCTTGGTAGCTTTTTGAAGTACAGACCATGAACATAAGGCTTTGATTTGGAAAGCCCTAGAGCCAGCAGGTGTACAGGATGTGAGCTTGAAGGTGTAGTAGTGTCATTCCCATCCCACACACAGGACAGCTGGCTATGCGTAGTACGCCTTTTTCTGAGAACATGTGCAAAATTTTAAAGTTTTATGAGTCTCAAAATTTTAAACATGAGTGATTAAATGGAGTACTGCAGTAACCTTGCTACTCAGTGTGTAACTTGAGACTCAGGTTCTTTATCAGTTAGAGCTTACATTAATTTCCTAGGGCTGCCATAAAAAGTACTACAGCCTGTCTGGTTTAAACAACAGGAATTTATATTCTCCCAGTTCTCGAGGCTAGAATTCCAAGATCAGTCATGAGGGTTGGCTTTTTCTGAGTCATTTCTCTCTCTGGTTTATCAGTGGCTATCTTCATGTTTACATGGTATTCTCCCTCTGTGTGCCATCTGTATCTTAATCTTCTCCTTTTTATAAGGATACTAGTCATAGTGGGTTAGGGCCTTACCCCAGTATCCTCATCTCTTTAGAGACCCTGTCTCCATATAGTCATATTTGGAGAGACTAGGCACGAGGCCTTCAACATAGAAGTTGGAAGCAGGGCAGAATTCAGGTCTTAACAGGGTTCTTGCCTATCTTGTATTATTATTACTGGTCCCTTGGTTCTAAAAGTTTACAGAGTGCATGGTAACATTAGCCATTTATTTCCTAGAAATGTATGTATAACTTCAGAGACGAATTCACTTTGAGAGTTCCTTAAGAAAACCCAAAGGCTGTCTCAGACAGTCAGATGCTAGAAAAGGTATATTTGTATCATGGATTTCTTTCTTTCTTTCTTTTCTTTTTTTTTTTTTTTTTTAAGATTTTTGAAAATGTATTTTAGCTAGAGAGGGAGCATAAGCTGGTGGGGGGAGGGGGCAGAGGTAGAGGAAAAAGCAGGCTCTTCACTAAGCAGGGAGCCCAACTTGGGACTTGATCCCAGGACCCCAGGATCATGACCTGAGCCAAAGGCAAATGCTTAACCAACTGAGGCACCCAGGCATCTCGTATCATGGATTTCTTGATCCAGCCCCAGCAAGCAGAGTAGTGCATGATGGAAAAAGCCCCTCTGCCTGCTGGTCCCTAAATGAGAGTCCAGCATTCCTTTGGTTGCTGATTCCAGATGTGCTTCTGCAGTTGTTCCTTCTTCCAGTGTAACCTCCCCTGCCTGGCTTCTCCAGTGAAGTCATAAGCAAATATTTGTGATAGTTTCTTGTCACCATGGTGACTAAAGAAGCACATGCTGCTTCTCCTTCCAGCCTTGCTGTCAGCTCTGCCCAAAGGAGGGGACAGTCCTCTGGGAGAGCCCAGACTCAGTCATGAAAAACCATGTGTCAGGTAATGGGGGACAGCAATCCATAGCACTGCCTTTAGGAATTTGCCCTTGCCTCTTAGTCTCCAGGCACAGGAGTAATCAGGAACCCCAAGGGAGGCTACTGCAATCCCCTGGAATTTTTTTTTAAATAGTAAATTCACTTAGGGACACCTGGGTGGCTCAGTTGGTTAGGCATCTGTCTTTGGCTCAGGTCATGACCCCAGAGTCCTGGGATCACGTCCTGCATCGGGCTTCTCGCTCAGCAGGGAGCCTCCTCCCTCTGCCTGCTGTTCCCCCTACTTGTGCTCTTTTTCTCTCTCTGGCAAACAAATAAAATCTTTAAAAATAAAATAATAAATTCACTTGGGCTTTGCTAAGCGGATGTGGAGACTCACACATTCTAAGACCCATTGCTGCGATTGGTTCACCAGGCTACTTTCCGGAATGACTGAGGCACCATCTCTGAAGTTTCATTTCTTCAGTTTCTCTAGCTCCAGAATTCAACTCTTTTTTCAAGGTCCATTTTCATCTCTCTTTCACTCAGTTTCTCTTAGTAGACTCTACTCTGCCCCTCTCGCATTTATGTATGGGTGTTTCAACCCCCAGTATTTCCTGGTTGAAGAACCAGCCCAAATCTTAATCTTGGAAGATTTCTTTTTAAACTCTCATTGCAGGGGCATCTGGGTGGCTCAGTTGGACAAGTATCTGCCTTCAACTCAGGTCATAATCCCAGGATCCTGGGATTGAGCCCCATGTTAGGCTCTCTGCTCAGCAGGGAGCCTGCTTCCCTCTCTCTCTGCCTGCTGCTCTGCCTATTTGTGATCTCTCTCTCTCTCTCTGTCAAATAAATAAAATCTTCCAAAAAAAAAAAAAAAATTGTTTGTTATGGTCCCAGGTCAGAGAGGGAGCCACTGCATGCATATAGAGTCACAGAAGGCAGATGGTTAGGAGGCAGAAGGGACAGGGTCAAGCTTCTTAGGATTTTTTATTTATTTGACAGACAGAGATCACAAGTACGCAGAGAAGCAGGCAGAGAGGGGAAGGGAAGCAGGCCCCCTGCTGAGCAGAGAGCCTGATGTGATGTGATGCGATGCGATGCGATGCGATGCGGGGATCGATCCCAGGACCCTGAGATCATGACCTGAGCCGAAGGCAGAGGCTTAACCCACTGAGCCACCCAGGTGCCACAGGGGCAAGCTTCTTTAGGCCAGAGCCTTTACTGAGGTTTCTGAGGGAAAGTGAAGGCAGGGAGAGTAAACAGTTTAGGGTTGGCTGGTTTTGGGGTTTTTGGTTTTTGGTGGTTTTTGTTTTTGTTTTTGTTTTAAGATTCATTTATTTGACAGAGCAAGAGAGCACAAGCAGCAGGGAGTGGCATAGGGAGAGGGAGAACTAGGCTACCTGCTGAGCAGAGAGCCCAACGTGGGGCTCATCCTGGGATCATGACCTAAGCCAAAGGCAGACGCTCAACCAACTGAGCCACCTAGGTGCCCCCCCCCATGTATTGTTCTAAGCATTTTATGGTCTTAGCTTGTATTTAGGTTGCTGATCAATTTTGAGTCACTTTTTGTATATGGTGTAAGCTAGGTGTCCAACCTCATTCCTTTAGATCTGGAAATCTAACTGTCCCTGCACTGGTTTTTTTGTTTTTGTTTTTGTTTTTGAAGACACTATTCATACTCCCTTGAATGGACTTGACACCCTTACTAAAGTTATTTGGCTGGCCATAGATGTGTGAATTTATTTTTACACTCTGAATTTTATTCCATTGATCTGTAAACACCCTATGCCAGTACCACACTTTTCTGATTACTATAGCTTTGTAGTAAGTTATAAAATCAGGAAGTTTGAGTCCTCCAACTTTATTATTTAAGAGTGTGTTGTTAGTTTCCACCTATTTGTGAATTTCTGTCTTCATTCTGTGTGCTCAGAGAAGATACTTTGTCTGATTTCAGTCTTTGAGAATTCATTGAGACTCTTTGTTGCCTCCAAGGTCTGTCCTGGACAATATTCCATGTATACCTGAGAAGGCATATTCTTTTGTTGGGTAGAATGTTCTTTACGTCTTTTTAGGTCTAGCTCATTCATAATGTTGAAATTTTCTGCTTCCTAATTAATCTGTTAAGTGTTCATTTTTTAAAAAAGATTTATTTATTTGAAAGAGAGCATGCATGAGCCAGGGGAGGGGCAGAGGAAGAGGAGGAGAGAGAGAATTGGAAACAGAGGCTGTCCTGAGCTTCAAGACCGGAGGTTATGTCCTGAGCCAAAACCAAGAGTCAGCCACTTAGCCTGCTGAGCTACACAGGCACCCTGGTGCCTTTATGTTTTATAATTGCTCTTATCTTCTTGATGAATTGACCCTTTTACCAGTATATGATATCCTTTATCTTTTAAACAATTTCTGACTTGAAGTTTTTTATCTGATATTAGTATAGCTATCCCAGCTCTCTTTTGATTACCATAAGGATGAAATATCTTCTCTCATCCATTTACTTTAAACTTGTTCATGTTTTTAGGTATGTAGTAAGTCTTTTGCAGACAATGTATAGTGATTGGAGAGCTTAGTCCATTTACATATAATATATTACTGATAATGAAGGACTTCTGGCATTTTACTCATTGCTTTCTTTGTCTTACACCTTTACCTTTTTTGCCCCTCTCTTCCTCCATTACTGCCTTCTGTGTTTAGTTGATTTTTGGTAGTGAATTGTTTTGATTCCCTTCTCATTTCCTTTTGTGTGTATGTTTTTAATTTCTATTTTGTGTGTGTATTTTTTTTCTTAGATATTGTGGTTACCATGGGGATTACATTTAACATTCTAAGTTTATAGCAATCTAGGTTGAATTGGTACCAACTTAACTTTAAAAAGTCTGTTTCTGTACAGTTCCAGTTCCTTTTATGTTGTTGCCATCACAAATTACATCTTACACATCATATGCCTGGTAACACAGATTTATAATTTATATGTTTGCCCTTTAAATCATCTAAGAAATAAAAAGTGGAGTTACAAACCAAAAATACAGTAATACTGAGTTTTATACTTACCCATGTAGTTACCGTTACTGGGTTCAAGTTATTGTGGAGTGTCCTCCACTCATTTCCTTTCATTTTCAGTTTGAAGGACTCCCTTTAATATTTCTTGTTTACAGCAGGTCTAGAGGTAACATACTTCCTCGGCTTTTGTTTATCAGAAATGTCTTAATTTCTCCCTTGTTTTTGAAGCACATTTGGTCAGATGTAGAATTCTTTGACAGTTGTTTTTTTGTTTTTTGTTTTTTTTCCTTTTTTGGATCTTTAAATTTGTCATCCCAGTACCTTCTTGCCTTCATGGTTTCTAATGAGAAATTGGCTTGTATGTGATGAATCGCTTCTCCCTCACTGCTTTCAAGATTCTTTTGTCTTTGGCTCTCAGCAGTTTGTCTAGATGTGGAGTTTATCTTCCTTGGGATTCAGTGAACATCTTTACATGCAGATTCATGACTTACATTGAATTTGGGAGGTTTTCTGCCATTATTTCTTAAATTCTTTCTGTACCTTTTTCTATTTCTTTGACTCCCATAATGCTTGTTGGAATTTGACAGATCTTCTAGGCTGTTAACTTTTCAGTCTTCTTCCTTCTGCTCCTCTCTGCTGCTTCTATCATCTGCCATTAAACCCCACTAGTGAATTTTTCATTTCAGTTACTGTACTTTTCAACTCCAGAACTTTTTTCTTTTTATTAAATTCATTTATTTAAGTAATCTCTACATCCAGCGTGGGGCTCACATTCACAAACCCAAGATCAAGGGTCCCATGTTCCTCCCAACTGAGCCAGCCAAGCACCCCTCAGTTCCAGAACTTCTGTTTTTCTTCTTCTGTTTGGTCATTTTTCTGTTTGTTAATAATCATTTTGTTCATTGTTTTCCTGATTTCCTTTTGTTTGTTTGTTTGTTTATATTTAGCTCTTTTAAGTGTTTTGTTTGAAATTCTTTGTCTAGTATGTCAAGTACGTGAGTTTTTTCGGGGATAGTTTCTATCAGTTAATTTTGTCCTTAAGAATAGGCCATATTTCTTTGTTTCTTTATATGCCTTGTGATTTTTTTTATTAAAATTGGAAATTTGAATATTATATTGTAAGTCTGGAAATCAGTTTGTTTTCTATTTGTCATGTGTTCTTGGCCCTTTTTTCTTCTAAATGATTCCATTTTATCTCCATTATTGGCTTATTAGTTTTAAAAAAATGTTTTAAATGGGAAGAAGTTATTTTAATATGTACCTATATGTTTACGATTTCTAGTATTCTTCCTTTTGTGAGGATCTGAGTTATTATCTGGTAGTATTTTCCTTCTACTTAAAGAACTGATGTTTGTTTTTGTTATAGAACTGTAGTATTTCTTTAGTACACATCTGCTAGAGACAAAATCTCTGCTTTTGTTTGAAGAAGTTGATTTCTATTTCACTTCCATTTTTGAAAGCATTTTCATTGGGTATAGAATTCTAGTTTGACAGGTTTCCTTCAGTAAATTAAGGATGGTATTTCATTATCTTCTCACTCCTGTATTTTCTGATAAAAAGTCATGTCATTCTTATCTTTGGTTTTCTACATGTAATCAGTCATTCTGGCTATTTTTCAGATTTTCTTTACCACTTTTTCAGGAATTTTGCTATGATGTGCCTTAATGTGATTTTCTTTGTTTTGTTTTTTAAAGATTTATTTATTTGAGAGAGTGTGTGCACATGTGTGTGCAAGGTGTGGGCAGGGGTTGGGGTGAGCAGAGGGAGAGAATCCAGATTCCGTGTTGAGCACAGAGCCCTACACAGGACTCAGTCTCAGGACCCTGAGATCACCACCTGAGCTGAAGCCTAGAGTTGGACACTGAACTGACTGTGCCACCCAGGTGTCCCTGATTTTCTTTGTGTTTTATCATGTTTTCTTGGGTATATGGGATCAGATTTAGAAATTTTTCAGTCTTTGTTTTTTTTCTGTTTCCCTCCTCCACCCTACTTCTTCCTTTGTGAATCCAGCTACAGGTGTATTAGGCCATTTGGTAACATTTGCACTGTGGGTCGTACTTTCCTTCTTTTTGGCATATCTGTAAGTTTTTATTTTTTATAAAATTTTATTTTGTTTTTTAAAGGATGTAGAGCTTCATAGGCAGTTGTTACATTCTGCTCAGTTGATCAGTTTAAGTCTTGTTTTTAAAGTTTGTTGGTAGTCTTTTGTAGGGATAGTTTAATGTAACTACTAAAGTATATCCTTTTAGGGTCTTCACTGAATGCCCTGAGTGATCAGTGAGGAATCTCCATTCTGATTCATCAAGTGCCTTCCCGCCGTTAGTCTCCAGCATGGTTTTAAGGGCACCTCAAGCAGATTTCCTGAGGGTTTTTTTCTGTGTTGCTCACTCTTCTCTGGAACTCTGCCTCACAGTTTCCAGCTGTCTCAGTCTCCTTAAACCCTCCAGTCTCTTTCCCCAACTAATAAGATTGCTGTGCTATTTGGTAACCCTCTCCCTGCTCAGTTGTCTAGAACATACTTCCAGGCAGAACGTCAAGGAAATAAGTAGGGCTTACACTCTTGGGGATCACAGCTTTTCACTCCCTCGTGTCCAATATCTGAAACACTTTACAGCAGGAAGGTAGATCAGTCCCTGTTTTTCCACCATGACTGGAATGGAAATGATAGCTATGTTAATGTCTAACAAAGTAAGGAAAAAAGCATTGTTAAGGAATAGTTAGGCTGTTAACAATTTTTAAAAAATTCTTCAGGGACACCTGGGTGGCTCAGTCAGTCAACCATCTGCCTTTGGCTCGGGTCATGATCCCAGGGTTGGTCCTAGGATCGAGTCCCGCATTGGGTTCCTTGCTCACTAGGGAGCTTGCTTCTCCCTCACCCTCTGCCTCCTGCTCCTCCTGCACAATTGTACACTCTCTCTGTCAAATAAATAAATAAAATATTTTTAAAAATTAAAAAATAAAAAAAATTTTCAATACACCAGGAAGACAGGACTGTTCTAAATTTATATACCTCTAATAAAATTGTCATAGAATATACAAAGCAGAATAAAACTACAGGGTGAGGGTCTCCTGGGTGGCTCAGTGGGTTAAAGCCTCTGCCTGATCCCAGAGTCCTGGGATTGAGCCCCATATCGGGCTCTCTGCTCAGCAGGGAACCTGCTTCCTTCCTTTCTTTCTCTCTCTGCCTGCCTCTCTGCCTACTTGTGATCTCTCTCTGTCAAATAAGTAAATAAAATCTTAATTTAAAAGAAAAACTACAGGATGAAATTGACACATTCAGTGTTGATAAGACAAGAAAAAAATTAGTAAAGCAGTGGGAAGAGTTGAGCAACATGGGGAACAACTTGATTTAATGGACATATGGTATATAGAATGCTATGAATAGTTATTAAAGAATACAGGTTTTGTTTTTTTTTTTTTTTTTTAGATTTTATTTGTTTGACAGAGATCACAAGTAGGCAGAGAGGCAGGCAGGGAGGGAGAAGCAGGCTCCCTGCTGAGCAGAGAGCCCAATGCAGGGCTCTATCCCAGGACCTTGAGATCATGACCTGAGCCAAAGGCAGAGGCTTAACCCTCTGAGCCACCCAGGTATCCCAGAATACAGGTTTTCTTTCTTTCTTTTTTTTTTCTAAGATTTTATTTATTTGACAGAGAGATCACAAATAGGCGGGGTGGGGGGGAAGCAGGCTCCCCGCTGAGCAGACAGCCCGATGTGGGGCTCTATCCCAGGACCCGGAGACCATGACCTGAGCCAAAGGCTGAGGTCTACCCACTGAGCCACCCAGGCGCCCCAATACAGGTTCTTCTTCAGCACACATGGGACACTTAGATAAATAGAATACCTATTAAGCCAAAAAAGCAAATCTTCATATTATTGATGGTTCCTGACTTATGATGGCTTAACTTACAATTTTTCAACTTTATACCATGGTGTGAAAGCAATATACATTCAATAGAAACATTACTTTGAATCTTGAATTTAGGTCTTTTTCCAGGCTGGTGATATGTGGTACAGTACTCTCTCCTGATGCTGACCAGCAGCAGTGAGTCCCAGCTCCCCATCAGCCATGTGATCACAAGGGTAAACAACTCATACACTTACAACCATTCTGTGCCCCTATGGCCATTTTTTTTTCCCCACTTTCCATACAGTATTCAATAAGTTACATGAGATAGTAAGTATGTTAACTATAAAATAGGCTTTGTGTTAGATGAGTTTGCCCAACGATAGGCTAATATGAGTGTTCTGAGCACAGTTAAGGTAGGCTAGGCCAAGCTATGATATTCCGTAGGTTAGGCGTATTAAATGCCTTTTTTTTTGTTTTTGGACACAGAGAGAGAAGCAGTGGGAGAAGCAGACTCCCTTCCGAGCAGGGACACTGATGCATTCGGGGCTTGATCCCAGGACCCTGGGATCATGACCTGAGCTGAAAGCAGATGCTTATCTGACTGAGCCACCCAGGCGCCCCTTAAATGCATTTTGACCTACAGTGTATTGTTAGCTCAAGAGTGGGTTTATGAGGACATAGCCCAATTATAAGTCAAGGAAGATCTGTAAATTTAAAAGAATCTCTGAGATTCTAACTACAGTGTAATTATATTAGAAGTAAATAGTAGAAAAAGTAAGTCCCCAAATATCACTAATTTAAAAGAACACTTCATGATCCAAATAAAACTGATGGAAGTCAGGTATTCAGAAGTTAATTACAATGAAAATATTAATTTGAAGGAAATCTAAGACTTAGGAAGGGTATAAGTGAAATAAAAAGTCTGAACATTGACTTAGGTACATTAGAAATTTAGAAAAATACACTTAGGAAAAAACAGATGGGAGGGGCTCCTGGGTGGCTCAGTTGGTTGAGTGTATGCCTTCAGCTCAGGTCATGATCTCTGGGTCCTGGGATAGAGCCCCACATTGGGCTTCCTGCTAGGCGGGGAGTCTGCTTTTCTCTTTTCCTCTGACCGACCCCCCCCCCAACATCCACTGCTCGTTCTCTCTCTCTCTCTCTCTCTCTCTCTCTCAGATAAATAAAATGTTTTGTTTTTGTTTTTGTTTTTAAAGATTTTATTTATTTGACAGAGAGAGATCACAAGTAGGCAGAGAGGCAGGCAGAGAGAGAGAGGGGAGGAAGCAGGCTCCCCGCAGAGCAGAGAGCCCGAGCAGGGCTCGATCCCAGGACCCTGGGATCATGACCTGAGCTGAAGGCAGAGGCCTTAACCCACTGAGCCACCCAGGCGCCCCAAATAAAATGTTTTTTAAAAAATAAAATTACCCATGAAGTCCTGTAATAAGCCCCACGTGGTCAGGATGAATTAGTTTTTTATACATTGCTGGATATGTTTGAATATTATTTAGAATTTTTGTATCCTTGGGGCGCCTGGGTGGCTCAGTCGTTAAGCGTCTACCTTCAGCTCAGGTCATGATCCCAGCATCCTGGCATCGAGGTCATAGCATTGAGCTCCATATTGGGCTCCCTGCTCAGCGGGGAGCCTGCTTCTCCCTCTCCAGCTCCCCCATGCTTGTGTTCTCTCTCTCGCTGTCTCTTTCTCTGTCTAAATAAATAAAATCCTAAAAAAAATTTTTTTTGTATCCTTGTTCACAAATGACATAAGAAAAGTATAGGACCTTCTCATCTTACTCTTCTTTGGTGGTGTTAGCAAAAGAAATGCTCCTCAGGGCTCCTGGGTGGCTTAGTTGGTTAAGTGTCAGCTTGTGGTTTCTGCTCAGGTCATGATCTCATAGGTCTTGGGATTGAGCTCCAAGTCTTGCTTGGTGCCCAGTAGGGACTCTACTCCTCCCCCGACTCCTCCTCCCACTCACTCTCAAATAAATAAACCTTTAAAAAAAAAAGACATATCCCTTTTCCTGTTTTCTGAAAGTGTTCGAGTAAAATAACTAATTTATTGAAAATCTGGCAGAACTCTTCTGTAAAACCACTTAGGCCTGGCATTTTCTTTCTTTTTCTTTTTCTTAAGATTTTATTTATTCATTTGTCAGAAGAGGGAGAGAGAAAGAGACTTGAGTACAAGCTGGGGGAGCAGCAGGCAGAGGGAGAAGCACACTCGCCACTGAGTAAGGACCAACCCCACCCCCCATCCTGGTCCCCACGGCACACAGATCTCTCTCCCAGGACCCTGGGATCATGACCTGAGCTGAAGGCTGACACTTAACCAGCTGAGCCACCATGGCACCCCAGCCTGGCATTTTCTTTGTGGACTAGTCTTTATTGTTGATTCAGTATATTCATGATTATAAGGCTAGTCCCGCTCTCTCTCACTCTCAAATAAATAAAATCTTTTTTTTTTTTTTTTAATTCGATTAGCCAACGTATAGTACATCATTAGTTTCAGATGTAGAGTTCGGTAATTCATCAGTTGCATATAACACCCAGTGCTCATCACATCACATGCCTTCTTTAATGCCCATCACCTTAAAGTCTTTTTTTTTTTTTTTAAGATTGATTTTATTTATTTATTTGACAGAGAGATCGCAAGTAAGCAGAGAGGGAGGCAGAGAGAGAGAGAGGGAAGCTGGCTCCCTGGTGAGCAGAGAGCCCAGTGCAGGGCTCGATTCCAGAACCCTGGGATCATGACCTGAGCCAAAGGCAGAGGCTTTAACCCACTGAGCCACCCAGGCACCCCACCCTAAAATCTGTTTTTAAAAAATTTATGTTAGAGAGAGAGAGAGTGTGTATGTGTGTGTGTGTGTGTGTGTGTGAGGGAGAGAGAGCAGGAGAGGGGCAGAGGGCAAAGTAGAGAAAGAATCTCAAGCGGACCCCAATAGGGGGCTCAGTCCCATGACCCTGAGATCACCACCCGAGCCAAAACCAAGAGTCAGACACTTAATGGACTGATCCACCCAAGTGCCCCCCAAATAAATCTTTAAAAAAAAAAAAAGAAAGAAAGAAAAGAAAAGAAAATACGATGTTGGAGCAAGAAAGAAATTGATCAATGTTAGAGGTCCTGTAACCAGACTTGGTCATAGAGGGAGATTTGCTTGATTACTGAACACTTTCAGTAATCCATGCTAAGACAATTATTTATCCACATGGAAAAAATGAAATTGAATCGCTATCTCATATACATAGTTAAATTTCAGATAGATAAAACACTTGCATATAAAAGGCAAGCTTTAAAATCTCTAGAAGACATAAGAAGAAGCTTTATCTTTCTGATTTGGGGAGTATGAAAGGATTTATTAAACAAGACACATAGGGGGCTCCTGGGTGGCTCAGTGGGTTAATAAGCCTCTGCCTTTGGATCAGGTCATGATCGCAGAGTCCTGGGATTGAGCCCCACATCGGGCTCTCTGCTCACCAGGGAGCCAGCTTCCCTCTCTCTCTCTGCCTGCCTCTCTGCCTACTTGTGATCTCTCTTTGTCAAATAAATAAAATCTTTAAAACAAAATGAAACAAAACAAAAAGACTAATAAAAAAGCTAAGTATAAAAGAAAAATTTAGCTATATAATATATAAGAACTTCTTGTTAAAGAACTCCATAAAGTATAAATTGAAAAAACTGAAAAGCTTCAAAGTGCAGGAAAATACTTGTAATACAGATAACCCACAAGTAATTAACAACTAGAGTTTTGTTTTTTTTTTTTTTTTAAGATTTTATTTATTTATTTATTTGACAGAGACATAGAGAGCACAAGTAGGCAGAGCATCCAGCAGAGGGAGAAGGAGAAGAAGGCTCTCCACTGAGCAGGGAGACCAATGCAGGGCTTGATCCCAGGACCCTGGCATCATGACCTGAGCTGAAGCAGCCACTTGACTGACTGAGCCACCCAGGCGCCCCAACAACTAGAATATCTAAAGAACTAAATGTCAGAAAGAAAAGGGCAAATAATTCAGTAGAAAAATACTCAAAATATACAAATATTTCACAGAAGGGGAAACATGGCTAATAAACATAAAATCTAACCTCATTGGTAATTTGGGATATGCAAATCATTATCAGTGAAATACCTTATACACAGTAGATTGGCAAAGGTGAAAATTCCAGGTAACATATATATCAATGGGAGCCTGTAGTGTATTGGTAAGGTAGTGTAAATTGGTATCACAGTGGAAGGCAACATGGTGCTAGTTGGTCAAGTTTAACATTTACCTGCGTACAACCCAGCAATTCATTCCTTAGAGTTCTCAAAGTGGGATCTGCAGAGTATTTCAGAGGGCCTGGGAAATGAAGACTACGATGTTATTTGCCAGCTCAGAATGGATCAAAGGCTTAATTTGTGAGAACTGAAGCTATACAACTCCTAGAAGAAAATATTGGAAAAAAGAGCTGGGCCTTGGCAATGATTTTTTTGATATGACAGCAAAAACATGAGCAACAAAGGCAAAAATACACAAGTGGGACTACATCAAACTAAGAAAGCTTGAACTAAAAGGCAGCTGTACATTGGGGCGCCTGGGTGGCTCAGTGGGTTAAATAAAGCCTCTGCCTTTGGCTCAGGTCATGATCCCAGGGTCCTGGGATTGAGCCCCGCATTGGGGCTTTCTGCTCGGCAGGGAGCCTGCTTCCTCCTCTCTCTCTGCCTGCCTCTCTGGCTACTTGTGATCTCTGTCTGTCAAATAAATAAATAAAATCTTTTAAGGAAAAAAAAAAGCTGCTGCACAGCAAAAGAAACAGTCAACAAAATGAAAAGGCAGCCTATAGAATGGGAGAAAATATTTGTCAACCATGTATCTGATAAGAAGTTAATATCCAAAATATATAAGGAGCTCATACAACTGAACATCAGAACCCAAATATTCCAATTAAAAATGGGCAAAGGACCTGAATAGACATTTTCCCCAGACATGTGAGTGGCCAATAGGTACATGAAAAAAGTGCTTAACATTACCAGCCATCAGGGAAATGCAAATCAAAATCACAGTGAGGTATTACCTCACATCTGTTAGAATGGCTATTATCAAAAAAAAAAAAAAAAAGAGGTAAGGTATGCCTGGCTGGCTCAGTTGGAAGAACGTGCAACTCTTGATGTTGGGGTAATGAGTTCAAGCCCCACCTTGGGTGTAGAGGTTACTTAACTGAATAAGTAAACAAAAACTTTAAAAACCCCAAGGGGTAACAAGTATTGGCAAGAATTTGGAGAAAAGGGAAGGTTTGTACATGACTGGTAAGAATGTAAGTAGGTAAGAGTGCCTGGCTGCCTAGTCAATAGAGTATGCAACTCTTGATCTCAGGGTGGTGAGTTCAAGTTCCAAACTAGGTATAGAGTTTACTTTAAAATTTAAAAAATTAATAGTAATAGGGCGCCTGGGTGGCTCAGTGGGTTAGGCCGCTGCCTTCGGCTCAGGTCATGATCTCAGGGTCCTGGGATCGAGTCCCGCGTCGGGCTTTCTGCTTGGCAGGGAGCCTGCTTCCCTCTCTCTCTCTCTCTCTCTCTGCCTGCCTCTCTGTCTACTTGTGATCTCTCTGTCAAATAAATAAATAAAATCTTTAAAAAAAAATTAATAGTAATAATGTAAATAAGTATAGCTACTATGGAAAAGAGTATGGAGCTACCTCAAAAAATTAAAAATATAACTACCTTATGATGTATCAATACCACTTCCGTGAAATGAAATCATTGTGTCAAAGACGTATCTGTACCCTTGTGTCAGTTGTAGCAATATTTACAAGAGCCAAGACATGAAAACACCCTAAGTGTTCCATCAACAGATGAATGGATAAGGAAAACATGACGTATATATAAACAATGGGTTATTATTCGGCTATAAAAAGAAAGGAATTCTGCCATTTGTGACAATACAGATGAATCTTGAGGTCATTATGCTAAGTGAAATAAGACAAAAAGAGAAAGATAAATATAAATATACGTATGTGTAGAATCTGAAAAGACCAAACTCATAGAAACTGTAGATTGGTGGCTGCCAGTGTGGGGTGGGGAATCAGTGAAGGTTGTCAACAAGTACAAACTTCAGTTGTAATGTAATTCTGGGGATCTAATGTATAGCATGGTGACTGTAGTTAAGAGCACTGTATTATATACAGTTGCTAAGAGAATAGATCTTAAATGTTTTCACACACACACACACACACACACACACACACACACACGGTAACTGAGGTGATAGACATGTCACCTAACCTCGTGTGGTAATCATCTTGCCGTATGATGCATAGATCATCACTTTGTGTGCTTTGAACTTAAACGATGTTATAGATCAATTATATCTCAGTATAGCTGGAAAAAGTTTAAAGATATTTGCCATTTTTACTAATTGGATGTTCGTATTGCAGAAGTAGTTCAAAAGCAATGATGGGTGAAATATCTGGTTCCTTAGCACAAATCAAGACAGTGGCACCAAAATGTACTAGTAGTCCCTGTATTTGCCACTGACTCACTCATTCACTGTTGGGAAAAAATGTTCGCTAGTTTCACTTAAGAATGTCTTTGATGAAATAGTACAAACACAGTGTTTGAAAAGGTATCTGGAGGAGAATCACTTGTGGGTAGTTAAGTTACTAGCTAAATTAGACACTTTAAATTGACACCATTTTTAAAGAAAAAGACGGACCAAAAAATAAACTATAGAGAACAAACTGGTGGTGCGGGTGGTTGGGAAAATGGGTATAAGAGGTGATAGGGATTAAGAGCACGCTTAGCTCAATGAGCACTGAGTAATATACAGTTGTTGAATCACTCTGTTGTACACCTGATACTAACATAACATGGTATGTTAACTATACTTGAATATCTTTAAAAAGTTGACACTATTTTTACTTGAAAGAATGACCAGTTATTCAGACTTAGACACAGGCAGACATTTTCTCAAAGTGAATGAAATTCAGGATAGCAGTTTTCTTTTGGCTGGAGTTGGAGGGGGGCTGGAGGAGCCCGGGGCAGGGTAAGGGTCCATAACAAGACTGAGGCACATTGATAATGTTCTAGTTCTTAGATTTGGTGGTAGGTTTACAGATGATCATTGTACTTTTTGTTTGGTAACTTAACATTATGTTTCTTTTTGTAGGTATCAAATATTACAGAATAAAGTTTAAATTTTAATTTGAAAAAATAGATGGTGGGCATATGAGTTATTGAAGATAACATAGTATTCCACCAAATTAGATATGCTGTCATGTATTTCACGTAGCTCAGTTAAATAATTCGGGTTTATTGGGCAAGTCGTTTTCCCTTTTGTCGTAGAGGTGATCGTACCATACAGCCTAGCACTGTTCTAAGTAGTACTTCATAGGTATTAACCTATTTAATCCTTCTTACAACCCTATGAAGTAGGAAGTTATGTTCCTGTTTTAAAAATGAGATGTCAGGTGCTAAGTTACTGAAATTATCAGGCCTCCTTGAGGAGCTTCAGTCCCTCCCCCACCCCCCCCAACAAGGGAGATTGGGAGGCTGGGAAGGGACAGAAGCCCAGTGAAAAGGAAATGCTGTCCTCTTAATAAGAGTTTCTGTATTTGTTATCTTTTTTTTGTAGAGACCATGGCGAGCCCCGGGAAAGACAATTATCGAATGAAGAGCTATAAGAACAATGCCCTAAACCCTGAGGAAATGAGACGAAGAAGAGAAGAAGAGGGCATTCAGCTCCGGAAGCAAAAGCGGGAGCAACAAGTAGGTTAACCTGAGTGCTCAAACATCTGTTCAGGAAAACAATTCAGCTCCCATGGTTGGTCTCCACCTTTCATTGTCATCTTCCCCTTAGGAAAAGAGCTTAGCTCTATGGGCAACTCATCTAGTTTCCTTTATTGTAAAGAAATGTTGGAAGCTTTGAAAAAAGAGAACCAATCCCTTACTCCTTCTCCATAATTTAGAACAATTTATGGGGTGTCTGGTGACGGCAGGTTAAACATCTGACTCTTGATTTCAGCTCAGGTCATGATTTTAGGGCTGTGAGATGGACCCCCCACCACCACCAAAATCAGGTTCTGCATGGGCATGAAGCCTGCTTAAAATTCTCTCTCTCCCTATGCCTTCCCTCCCCAACTCGGCATGCACGCATGCTCTCTCTCCATTAAAAAAAGAACAGTTTAGACATCATTTATGTCTTCAGTATAACATTCTAGTTCTCGTCCCTTGTTGCCTTCTCTCTTCCTCACGCTGATAGCCATTATTAGGCCTGGCTCCTTAAAGAGTTCATCAGCCGTTCTGGCTGCCTTTCTTCTATGTCTTCAGTCCATTCTTTGTAAGTCTCCCTAGGACTGGTCCTCTGTGTTCTGTAGTCAGTGTTCTGCCATGAGCCACCACCTGACTGGTGCCTTGCCCAGGTCTAGATGCAGACAGCTAACCTGCTTTTGCCCACCCTCTTGCTTTACTATTATTCCTTTCCTTCACAGACTTTTACACCCATCAACTTTATCTTTAAATATTCTCTTAGGAGCACCTATCTGCCTTAGTAGAACATGTGACTCTCAATCTCAGGGTCATGAATTCAAGCCCCACATTGGGCATAGAGCTTAGTTTAAAAAAAAGGGAGAAGAAAAGTGTTCTCTTAAATGCGAATAATTAGGTATAACATAGTAAAGCCGTTGAATATCTTTCCATGTCAGTATATTAAGCTTGGCATTATCTCAACTATGCTAGCATTTCCTTAACTAACTGCTGTAATTTCACATGAACATTCTTTGTTTTATTACAGTGAATAGTTTTACCACTATCTCTTTTCTTTCAGCTTTTTAAACGGAGAAATGTGGAGCTGATTAATGAAGAAGCCGCCATGTTCGACAGTCTCCTCATGGACTCCTATGTGAGCTCTACCACTGGGGTAAGGCCCTTGCGTGTGCTTCAGGCAGGCCTGGGAAGTACCGGTGTCTGCAGAACAGAAATTGGGCAGTTCTCGTCATCTAATGGCTTTGCCAACAACCATGCGAAGTTCTTTCTTCCATGGTCCAGTTTTGTAACTGGTCAGCATAAGGAATCAATAGGGTTGCATCTGTAGTGGAGACACCTGAGGAAACATTTAAGGGAAGCCATCATTTGGCTCAGAGGTTAGGAATTGTCCAAATGTCCCAACTTAAAGCAGCCATAGATTAAACAACAAATACCTTCCTCTGAGCCTGCTGTTATGCCATCCTCCTTCCTTCAAGTCTTTAGAAAGCAGGATGCCAAACAGAAGTGTCTACTCCTATCTAGCTCTGGTGTTGGTTTGCAAAGTCTTCAGTCTGTCTTATGTTCTAGGAGAGTGTGATCACACGAGAAATGGTGGAGATGCTCTTTTCTGATGATTCTGACCTGCAGTTAGCAACCACACAGAAATTCCGGAAACTTCTCTCCAAAGGTACAAAGCCTGGTCCTCCCCAGGGAGGCCCTATATGATGTAACCTCTTGTTTCCTCTCACTGACTTCATCTGCTACTCCCCTTCACTCATTCTACTCTAGCCATACTGCTTTGGTATTCCTTGGACAAGGCAGGCACGTTCTTATCTATGCACTGGCTGTTCCCTCTGCCTGATACCCTCTGGCCGCTGATAACTGTGTGACAACTCCCCACTTCTATGAGTATATTCTAGGCTCTCAGTAAGCCTGCCCTGATGCCCTGTCTAAAATTGCAAGTCCCCTCCACTCTCAGCGTTTTTACTCTTCTTACCCTGCCCTACTTCTTCTTTATTTCTTGTTACACTTACTAACATAATAGAATGTCTCTCCTCATTAGATACAAGCTCTGTGAGGGCAGAGACTTTTGACTTCATTTGTTGTTGTATCTTCAGCACCTAGAACTGTGTTTGTCACATAGTTTGTACCCAATAAAAATTTGATGTATGATAGGAGAAATACTTCTTGTCTGAGTATATCAAGCAGTCCTCCCAAGGGGGAAAAAAAGTGCTCTTTTTTAAGAGAAATTGTTAGATTAGGGTTCCCCATCTCTTGGGCTTTCTTCTCTTCCTTAATTCCTAACTTCAGGAATTAAGTTTCCAGAAGCCAAAGGTGAGTATACTTCATTTAGGGTTGGTTTTCTCTTTAGCACGCCAACTGTATCACACATATCAAACATGACCAATTATTGTGAAAACCGCCTCACCGACAAGGAGTTTGTAAATGTCGATTAGGACAGTCGGGACTACCTAGGAAGGATGGTGGATTCACCCCAGTGAATACATTAGCCTAAACCTCTCCTGACTTTTCCTTCCTTTCTCCCTCTTCCAGAGCCTAGTCCTCCAATAGATGAAGTTATCAACACTCCAGGAGTGGTGGATCGTTTCGTGGAGTTTCTGAAGAGGAATGAGAATTGCACATTACAGGTGAGGCCTGGTGTAAAAGAGTACCAGATAAAAGCTCTCTTCCTAAGAAATTGTGTTTCTCTAGTCACATCTCTCAGGAAATAGACAAGTAATACAGAAAAGTATTTAAGAAATGCCTCAGAGGTCTTGGTCTCAAGTAAGAGAGCCTAAGTTTCTTCCCTAAAACAGTCTCAAAGGAAAGATACCAGAGGGGCATTTGGGTGGTGCAGTTGATTAAGCTTCTGACTCTTGGGCTTCAGCTCAGGTTGTGATCTCAGGGTCATGAGTTCAAGCCCCACACTGGGCTCTGTGCTGGGCCTGGAACCTACTTAAAGATAAAAATAAAGGGGAAGAGGAAAAGGCTTATGTTTTAGTTTTTTAGTCAGGGGCAAGAGGCTTACTGCTCTCAGCCAGCTGGTAGGCATGGCTGCTCTGTCTGGAATGACCTCTCAGTCATGGTTTAATCTCACTTTCAGTTTGAAGCTGCCTGGGCTCTAACGAACATTGCCTCTGGAACTTCTCAGCAGACCAAAATTGTCATCGAAGCAGGGGCAGTCCCCATTTTCATAGAGCTGCTTAACTCGGACTTTGAGGATGTACAGGAACAGGTAATACACACGTTTGGCCTGGTTCTTGATGGCATTTGTGTTTTCATAAAATACATATTGGATCTTTGTGATAAGAGTGTCTTTTGTTATATATAATGGAACACACCTATTGAGATGATTGGAAGGGGCCCCTAGGTAGCCTTAAGTTGAGGAAGGTGGTCATCAGAGCCCCCAGCTCCTCCCATCCCTCCACCGCAACCTCCCCAGAGAACTGGGTTGGTGAGCTCATTGATGCCATGCCCTAGAGAGGGCATGGAAGTTCCGTACCAGCCTGACTGCTTACCCCATACCTTGCCTTATGCATCTCTTTCATTTAACTCTTCCTGAGTTGTATCCATCACAACAAGCTAGTAAAATGTAAGCAAAGTGTTTTCCCTGAGTTCTGTGAATCATTCTAGTGAATTATTGAACCTGAGGAGGGGATTATGTGAACTTTCGAATGTATGCCAGTTGGTTAGAAGTATGATGGCACCTGGGAGTTGCAGCTGGTGTCTAAAGTGGGGGCAGTCTTGTGGACCTGAACCCTTAACCTGTAGAATCTGTGCTAACTCTGAGAGTTAGTGTCAGAATTGAATTGCGCTGTTGGACACACAAATGGTGTTGGATAATTGATTGCTGGTGTAGAGAAAACTCCACACACTTGGCATCAGATGTGGTGTTGGAAAAAAGACAGCACAGTATGCATTTTTCAATACCTACAGATCATAGAGATTAAGACGCAACTTGCATTTCTTCCACTGCATTTTTACTGATTGTATAGAAAGTGGAAAGTGGTGCCTAGGTTTTTTTCCTCCCTTACTACATACAGGGTAGATCCCGTGGCTGCAAGAATGCAACTCTCCAGTCACTTCCTTTTTTTCTAAGGAGTGAGCATAGAGTGGTCTTGGTTTGGCTTCTTTGGCAGCAGTACAGATGTCAGCCTATCTTCCCCCACTAAATTAGGAACTCTGAGAGGAGAGGCCCTCATAGAGCGAATGCTCAGTAAGGAGGTTAGCAAGGAGGGTATCTTGATACGGTTTTTGTCCCAAGTTACTGGTGGGTACTCACTCTATTATAAAATATTGACAGAAGCCACTAGAGTCTGTGAGTCACGGTTCCATTATCCCCTTTTCAGGCAGTCTGGGCACTGGGAAACATAGCTGGAGACAGCTCCGTTTGCCGAGATTACGTCTTGAATTGTTCCATCCTTAATCCTTTGTTAACGTGAGTAATTATGATCATCTGTACCTGGGGCATCTGTAAGGCAGCCACGTGGCAGATCTTTCAGGGGCAGCTTACCTTAAGGTGTTGAGTCAGTGCAAAACTACTAAAAGTTAAAAAAAAAAAATACTAAAACTATGTTGATTGCCAAAGTAAAAGATGGAGATATATTTTGAGAGTAAGAAGATTGTGTCTGTGCCAAGGAGGCTCTTCTGTTTGCTTACTTCATGGCACTATAGATTCTCATGTTGGTCATACCTGCCTCATTGTTGAGCCAGGAGAGAGAGGCAAGACTAGCCCATCTGGAAAAATCCAAACTTCTCTGTGGAATGCATTGATTTGCTATTTTATGCATAAGTACATTGGAGAGCTATGTTGTAAACCACAGATTAAAGACCCCATGAAGGATTATAGGGATCCTTCACCAGTCCCTCCTTCCCATACCCTTCAAACAGAGCTTCATCTAAATTAAAATAGATGGATGGGTTGTACTTCGGAGACCACAATTTCATAGACTACCACTACAGCTCTTTCTTGGGCCCCTCAACAGAAAATCATTGCTTACCTCAGACTAGATCTTCCGCTTTCATTTCCAAAGAGAACAATACTCCTTGTTTAGATCTTGTGGCCAGAGTTAGGAGCACAGTATGTCCTATCTTAAAAGGCTTGCAGGCTTACTCAAATTCCAGCCCTTTGTATGTCCTTACTAGCTATGATCTTAACAAGCCACAGCTGGCCCTAATCCTCTGTGAAGATGTAGGTTGGCCTCCTGGCCCAAGCAAGCTCAGTGAACTTAGGTCTGTGGGTAGAAAGACATGTGCGGCTTAGAATCTTAGGGGTCTAATGGGGTTTGCTCCTGGGGTTCTTAGGTGACAGCCCGGTGCCAACAGCATCATTGCTCAGGATCTGTCTATGCTTTACTGTTTCCTTCAGACTCCTCACCAAGTCCACACGATTGACAATGACCCGGAATGCTGTCTGGGCCCTGTCAAACCTCTGCCGGGGAAAGAACCCACCCCCAGAGTTTGCAAAGGTGAGAGCACTTCTTACCAGTGCCTGAGTGAAAGCACTTCCCTTCATGTGCAGCCATTCTGATATAGGAGTTTTCAAGTCTTTGGGGGAGCCCTTAGGGTCTCAGTCCATGGGAAACTGAAAGAGGCAATTGTCAATGAAGTAGGTGAGCTTTTGGGTCTTGGATAGCAAAGTGAGAAAGGTAGTCCTGATGGTTTAAGGTAGCAGAAATCTCTAGGGCTTGGATCTCCTTGTAGAGGAGGAGACAGCGATGTTAGGGGTAGTGGTAGAGCTGATGTAGCCCTGTCCCCTCACAAGTGCCTCTCACTCTGCTTCCAACAGGTCTCTCCTTGTTTGCCTGTGCTGTCTCGCCTACTCTTCAGCAGTGACTCAGACTTGCTGGCAGATGCTTGCTGGGCCCTTTCTTATCTGTCTGATGGCCCCAATGAAAAGATCCAGGCAGTCATAGACTCTGGAGTCTGCCGAAGATTGGTAGAGCTTCTAATGTGAGTGGGTAGAAATAGATTCCCTAAAGTTCTCCATGCTCCAACTCAAGAGCTGCAGTAAGCAGTCTGCCACTCTGTGCAGAGGTCTGGAGCCGTGACAGTGCCGCTGGCCCTCTGCTGATCAGGTCTCCCTCCTCTGTAGGCACAATGACTACAAAGTGGCCTCTCCTGCCCTGAGAGCAGTGGGTAACATCGTCACCGGGGATGACATCCAAACCCAGGTAAGGAAGGAGCTGTTTAGGGACAAAAGCCCTAACCAAGGGTTTGGGTCCTGTTGGGGGGACAGCATGGTCCAGGAGCATGGGCTTGGGTGAAAAATTCCAGCTTTGCCACTTTCTGTATGATCAACTTGATTGCCTTAATTTCTTTTATAAGTTGGAAACAAATCATTGTCCATTGGGTGCTTTTGAAGGAAAACTAAATGGAAGAGACTAATTAACTGGGACACTGTAGGATAATTCTTAAGTTTTTGAGTCATGGTGTCCTTGAGACACAAAGCTGTGGGAATCTTACCCCTACTTCCTGTGCCCTCAGAATCCTACAGACACTTCCTCATGTTAGTAACACCTCCAGTGAGGTCACAGTAAAAAGGTTTCTTTTGTTGAAATGCTAGAGATCAGAGTATTCTTTTGGTCTTGAGTAGTTGGCATAATTCTGTGGGATTCTCGACAGATTTCTAACAGGTGAGTGATCTCACTCACACCCACATTCCTTTCCTAGGTCACTGTGTGTGTGTGTGTGTCTATGTGTGCATATATGTGTGACTTTTCATAACATGTACTGCTTTTACCACTCAGTGTACACCTCAGTGGCATTCAGTCCACTCACGTTATTTGTCATCACTACCCATTCCCACAATGTTTTATCATCCCCTCACTCCCTTCTCTGTGCCCCTCACTTCTCTGTGCATATTAAATAATAACTCCCCATTTCCTCTTCCCTGGGCCTCAGTCCTGGTAGCCATGACAACACTTGTTTATCTTAGGAGTTGATTACTCTAGGTCCCTCATATAAGTGGAACTATATATAGTTGTCCTTCTGTGTCAGCAAATTACACTTAGCCTAATGTCTTCAAGGTTCATTCATTCGTAGCATGTGGCATGCCTTCATTCCTTTTTATGGCTGAATAGTAGTCCATTATATGCATATATCACATTTTATCCGTTTGTCTTGTTGAAAGATATTTGGGGTTGTTTTCACCTTTTGGGTATTATGAATAAGGCTACATTGAACAGTGATGTATAAGTATCTGAGCCCCTGCTTTCAGTTCTTTTAGGTAAATACCCAGAAGTGGAATTACGGGATCATACACTGATTTTATGTTTAGGATTCTGAGGGTCTGCCTGCTGTTCTGCACAGTGGCTGCACTGTTTTATATCTCTACCAGCAACGTACTAGGTTCTGATTTCTCTAGATCCTTACCAACACTTGTATTGTCTGAGGTTTTTGATAATAGCCATCCTAGTAAGTGTGAAATGGTATCTCATTTTAGTTTGTTGGTTTTTTGTTTTGTTTGTTTTTTTAAGTAGGCGCCAAACTGACTATGGGGCTTGAACTCACAACCCTGAGATCAAGAGTCGGATGTTAGACCAACTGAGCCAGCCAAGTGCTCCCTTACTGCAGTTTTGATTTGCATTTCCCTGATGATTAGCGATGTTTGGCGGCTTTTCATGTGCTCATTGGCCATCTGTGTTTCTTTGCAGAAATGTCTGTTCAAGCCCTTTCAACATTTTTTTAATTAGGTTCCTCAGGTTTTTTTGTTGTTAGGTGCAAGAGTTCTTTATTCTGGATATTAATTCCTATCAGATAATGGTTTGCATATATTTTCTCCCATTCTGTGGTTTGCCTGTTCCCTCTGTTGATGATGTCTTTTGGTGCACAAAAGTTTTTAATTTGGATTAAGTCCTGTTTACCTGATTTTTCTTTTGTTGCCTGTGCTTTTGGTGTTCTAGGTCATTCTTAACTGTTCCGCCCTCCCTTGCCTCCTCCACTTGCTGAGCAGCCCCAAGGAGTCAATCCGGAAGGAAGCTTGTTGGACCATTTCAAATATCACTGCTGGCAACAGGGCTCAAATACAGGTGAAACAAGTAGAAGGGAAGGGGGTGGGGCAGAAGCAGGTGGGAACATGAGAGGTTGTGGGATATTTGGATCTAGAAGAAACAGTTTGTTTCCCTTTAGAAATTGGGGTCTGTGTGCTGTTGAAGATTTATAAGGAGCCAGGTTTCTCTGTAGCCTCTTGATTCTATGGGAAGAACAAAGGACCCCCAGGAAGAGAGAGATGTCTGAATCTTAGCTAATTTTGTAGGCTAGATTTGCTTAATCTTCTTAAAGTGACTCTCTGTGTGTGTCTTTCCCCCCTGGCCCCCCATCCTCTCTCAGGCTGTCATAGATGCAAATATCTTCCCCGTGTTGATTGAAATCCTTCAGAAAGCAGAGTTCCGTACAAGGAAAGAGGCAGCCTGGGCCATCACCAATGCCACATCAGGAGGAACCCCTGAGCAGATCAGGTATCCATTCGTTTTTCACTGTCTTGAGTGATATGTGTACTCTTATTCTTGGTTCATGGTCTACAAAAACCACTAAACTGCTCTTCCTGGGATAGGTCTACACCGGTCCAACAGCACCAGGTTTAAGTGGTACGCTGCTAGATTGGCTTTGGAATCTGGAATAGATTCCTCTAAAGCATGTACCTCTTTCCTTCCTAGAGAATAGAAAACTAGGACACAGACATCCATCTCTCCTTTACTTTCTACCTTCCAGAGAATTTAAATCTATATAATTGTCAGCTATCCATACAAATGAAGGAGGAACCATGCTGTGATTCATTCATAGCAACTTTTTTGGGAAATCATTTTGGGGAGGGGTGACACTCGAGAGAAGCAAATAGAAAGCCATTGTGTGTATGTGAGTATGGTCTTTGATTTTGGTTTCCATCATCAACATGAGTAGGAGTGATGGGAACTGGACAAGTGTTTTCCCCTCAGCTTGTGGCCCAGGAAGAGAGGAGTAAGAATATATTTAGCATATTTAAACTCTTGGGAGAAAAGGGATAATCTTGAGTTAAGCTTTGAAGGATTCAGGGTTGTAAAAGCCCTTTGGACAGGCGAAAACATGAGTAAAGGTACAAGAATCAGAAACCTGGAAATGTTTACTTTATGCCCTTAGAAGGGAATGATGGGAGATGATGCTAAAAAGGAGGGTAGGAAACTAACTGTAGAGGGCCTGTTTTGTCAGGCCTGTAGAGCTTGGACCGAACATTTTAAGCAGGGAAGTAATGTGTTCAATGTGGGAGGGACAGACAGTAAGGGGGGGGACAGTTGAGACAGGGAGGAGCAGTCTGTGGCAGCCTTCCCCATGGAAATGACTAGACCCAGAGCACTGGAAGAGTGGAGATTGAGATGAAGAGGTGATTATGAAGGCTCAGCAAAAGGGGGTTGCCAAGAGTATTGACATGTGTGAAGGAGACCCACAGGCCCTACAGCACCTGCCTCGTACCTCTCTTGCCCTGCATTAATTTAGAACTTCCCTGGTCTCTGCCCCTAGGTACCTGGTCTCACTCGGCTGCATCAAACCCCTGTGCGACTTGCTGACTGTGATGGATTCAAAGATTGTGCAGGTGGCCCTCAATGGGTTAGAGAACATCCTTCGGCTTGGAGAGCAAGAGGGCAAGCGCAGTGGCTCAGGGGTCAACCCGTACTGTGGCCTCATCGAGGAAGCCTATGGTATGTGTCCTATCTTCCAGCCTCACCTCTGCCTTAACTAGAGAGGTTCCAGGTCAGGACCCAGGGACTGTGGGCCCCCAAAGTAGTCTACATGTAAAGCTGTGGGATTTGGGGGGGGTCATCATTGAACAAGGTTTTATCGCATCGTTTCCTTCTCCCTCTGAGGGGCAATAGATCCTTCTCTTTTGATAAGTAAGCATGGCACAGATGCAGAAATAGAGCTCCACAACTGATGAGAGAAACAGGCACAGGAAGGTATGTTTTCAGCTCACCTAGCAAGTTCCAGTAAAAGTGCTCATCACTCATCTCTGAGAGCTTCAGAGAAGTTAAATATTTGCCCAGGCCACACAGGTAGTTAAAGCAGAATCAGGACTAGAACTTCTGATTTAGAACTGACATTTTGGTCTTTTTCCTTTGGGGCTATGTAGTTTTGGTACAGAGTCTTGGCTCTCCTTTCTTGTCAAAGACAGATCTGATTGTATTACTTAGTTGATAAACACTAACGTACCTCAGGGAAGGGAAAACATAAATGTTTCATGGCCCCATAGAAGAGCAATCACAGTTTACTCTTGTCCTTCCTTCCTTCTTGCCACCATAGGCTTGGATAAAATTGAGTTTCTCCAGAGCCATGAGAACCAGGAAATCTACCAGAAGGCCTTTGACCTCATTGAGCACTACTTTGGTGTAGAAGATGATGACAGCAGCCTGGCTCCCCAGGTGGATGAGACACAACAGCAGTTCATCTTCCAGCAGCCTGAGGCCCCTATGGAGGGCTTCCAGCTATAATGTCTGCCTCCGGGGAGGGGAGGGGATGGGAAGCACCACCAACCAGCGGAAAAGCAGCCCTCTGGTGGGCGGGAAACCAGCCCCCCCATCATCAGCCACCACACACCTCTGCTGCCCTGGAAACTGTGCTCTTGACCTGCTCCGCCCCCTTCCCTGGAGGGAGCACCCTCTGGACAGACAGAACCATCTGAGGCTCACATTTGGGTTTTGTGACAAGAAGGGGACGTGTTGGGTTTTTCTTCCTTACACTATATTTTGGCTGCACATATGTCTTTAACCCAGGAGCCCAGGGGTAGACAAAGGAGGACTGAGGTAATCAATTTTGCACCTTTTAATTTTTGTTGTTTTTTTTTTTTGTTTTGTTTTGTTTTTTGTTTTTGTTTTTTCCTTTAGTGGTGACTTCCTTCCCTTTTATCTTCCTTCATCCTTCCCAGTTCTCTGCCCTGATCTGTGTAACTCTTATCTTGGGTACTTGAGCAGATGGACTATTCCAGAGGTGGGGGGTGGGAGGGGAGGGGAGAAATTCAAAACAAAGTGTTCTTGCTCTGACAGAATATTAATCTTGTATGCTTGGATTGAGTTATTTAATTTTTTTTTTTCTTTTGCACATTTTTCTTGTATTAAGATTGCTCTTTCCAAGAGCCATGAGTTCCTGGTTTTAGGAATCCCAGCTGCCAGCATGGTCTGGGACTGGAGGCTGAGGGGGAGGTCACTATGAGAAAAAGGTTCCTTCCTCCCTCTAACCCCTTCCCAGACTCTTTAGTTTGGGAGAACTCCTTCCCTCCAGGGGCAAGTACACCAGTGGGAGTGGAGGGGAGGAGCACAGGCCTTCAGATGGGGCTTCCCATGTGTCGCTACTGATCCCATGTTTCCTATCCACCTTCCAATGGTGCGACCCAACTTCATTTGTTTACTTGAAAATTCCCCTCGGAGTTGAATGAACCTCTGAGGTAGCTGTATTTTCTCCTAAGCACGAGACAGGGGGCGGTGGTCCTTCCTCTCTCCTGAGGAGAAAGTCCTTGCTCTGGTGACCCATAAGTTGCAGAGGAGGTGGAGTGAGAGTGTCATGTATTGGGATAGCCAGGGATCCCTGCCTTTGGCCTTTCTTCTTCCTCCTCTTCTTCCATAGTTGGATCATGTATATTTTACTTCCAAAGGAGAGAATGTCAAAAAGTTCTGTATTTTTTTATATTCTATATATTAGATAGGTCAATCTTAATTGGTCTCAAGAGGAAGAACTGTCTGTAATTTCTATAAGTAGGATACTGTGAGGAAGACCAAAATGAGAAGGGAAAGCCGCTTCGCTCAGGGAGCCTGAGCTTGGTCCTTTTCCTCGCTGTTCAGGTTCTGGGCCACCACCTGGGACCAACCCTTAGCTCTGGAACCTTTATATAGCAGGTCAGCCTGGTCTGATAGTCCCAGTACCTGAAGGGAGCAAGGATGGCCCCGGGGCCCAGAGAAGTCTACCACTCTAGTCCTTATTGCTAAGCATCCTGCTTATATCAGGAAACCTAGAAAGCAGTCTGCCTTCTCAGATTCAGTCTCAAAGGCCCTGGCCACGTAAGGTATCACACACAGCTGCCTCTCCAGTGGTCACAGAAACTTAGCAGCCTTGGGACTTTTGTGAGAGTTATTGGTATCTTTCCTTGTTTGGGATTCTTGGACCTGGTTTGGGTTTTTCCTATCCTTGTGACAGTTATAATCCTAATGCCTTTTCTCTTTGAGTAAAGCTAGTACGATGCCTCAGTGGCTTGCCTACGCTTCGGTAGATTACATGAGAGTAAAGTCCAGTTGTTGGGGAGAGGAGTGGAGAAAGTTGCTGGCTAAGTGTAGACCAACTGTGGAGCTGTGGGCACAGTCTGCCCTGCCCCTGCTTACCCACCGTGGTCAGTCCCGTGCCTGCGCTGAGCTGTAGTTGCCCTTCCCCAGAGACAGTGCCATTCTTACTCCCATTCCTGCACATCCCTTCTGGCTCAGGTTAAATCCCTACCCCTCTGCTTACAGATCTAAAGTTCAGGTGCTCACTATCGGCCATTGGTCTTGAATTTGCCCTCTCCTAGTGTTGAGATCCAACTTCAGAACCATTTGCTGAGGAAGGTGGTGTGGGGCTTGCGGTTATCCCTGAAAAGTCACACCAGTGCTGTGCCACCTTAGTACCCTGACCTTAGTATGTCAGATGCTATTGTTCAGCTTAGGAATGACAAATACTGGCTCACAAGGAGGCAAGGGGCGGGACCTCTGTCACTTGGCCCACTGATTCCATTAAAAAATTTTCCCCGACAGTTCAAAGAAAAGCCACCTGCCCCTACCCCCTTGTCCTTATCCCAAGGGCAAAGCACTTTAGTAGGACCTATTTTGTACATCTCAAGCAATAGTTGAGTCCCTGTCGTTGGGGCCAGATTTTTATTGTGAGACATACACACCCTGCTTTTCACAGCTACTCCTCTAAAATCTTGCACTTCAGATCTGGGGCCTATACCAGATGGAAGACTCTTTTTTGATCGTCTGGCTGCTGCTTAGAGCCAGTTTTCTCCAAGGACTTGAAAGGCTGAAGTCTCCCAGGGTGCAGCATAACAGATTTCTCACAAAGTGGCCTCTAGGAGCTTTCCTTCGTTGACGTCTTCCTCAGACTATATTTTCCCACTATTTCCTTTGACCCCTCTTTCAGTCCACAGGTGAGGTTCTTCCAGCCCCCAGGGGCAATAACATTACCTTCAGTGTCTCCTCCTCCTCTCCTTTGGTTCTCTTGGAAACCAAAACATTATTTCTGTAGGCCAACCTTCACAGCCACTCTTCATGGGCAGCCCCCATCTGGGCATCAGACCCTGGCCTCAGTGAGGTCAAAGTCTGCTTTCCGGTAGATTTCTGAATGGATGTTGTAGGGATGAAGGGGCTCTGCAGCCTCTTGTAGGGAATAGCTTGAAAAGACATGTTTTTGGATTCTTCACATGCTGGCACACGGCTGCTATATCCATTTTAAGATCTCTGCTGGAGCTGGAGGTATCTAGGTGTGGATTCGAGAATAAGGAGCCTCTGTCTTAGCTGAAGTGTTCAAGGACTGTTGGAACGGTACCAGCCATTCTTTATTGCCAGCCCCTCTGGTTATCCCACCCCCAACATCTTCTCTAGTACTAATAGAGTCTCTGGTGTTACAAGTCTGCCTTCAATTCTGAGCTGTTCCCAGGTGACTGTGTGGCCTTGGCGTTGGCTGCCACCTTCCAGTGAGACCTCACGGGTTCCACTTTGAGCTGGCTGGCCTGGTTACTTGGGGCAGTGCGGACAAATGACCTTTCTGAGGAGCAGGCACTGATGACCTCAGCTTTCAGGGACCCTTGCTCTTACCCACCCCCTTACCTAGAACCCTTAGATCTATTCTTTCTACTCTTTGCCCTGGAAGCCACTTTCCAAGAACCCTATTTTTTAGAGCTAAACTGCACAGATCATAGCTGCTACTGTACTTGGTCAAGGACGAGTGAAAGAAAGCTCTCAGGCACACTTTTCTATTTCTCTCAAGTCACACTAGTTTAAAATGAAAACCATCTGGCAGAAAGAACTAGATTTCCATGTTCTCACGTCTACGTGTTTCCCTCTATGCCCTAGAGCTACTTGTTTCTAGCAAACTAAAAGGGAAGGAGATGAATGCCTAACAGTGCTTCCCTCTTCTCCCTGAGACTCACTCAGCCTGGTTTCCTCATCTGGGATTCTTTAGTAGATTCGTCTGTGAGCTCAGATTCTGGATTTTCAGTTGAAGGCGGGGAGCCATAGGGAGGACGGGCAGGCTGCAGGCCTCCCTGGCAGGCTGGGGAAAGGTGTGAGGCTCTGCACTGAACCATAGGAAGTACTCATTACCAGTAGCAACATCTTCTAGGTAGGACTTTCCTAGAAATGGCTAGAAGTCCTAGAAACTGTCCTAGAAGTGAGTGAGTGTGAGACTGCAATATTGCTCAGAGTAGGTTTCTTCCACAGCCGTTTAGGATTGCACATTCTAGACCAATCTTGTCCAGTATTTTTTCTGTGTCTTAACTTTCGAAGACTTTTGTTAAGCCAGCCAGCTGAGAATTTGGCCCTGAGGGGATCCGTGTAGTAGGCACTAGCTGCTCTTTGGCCAAGGCCTTTGTAAATGATTCAGTCATCCCACTGTCTACCCACTAGCCCCATCCCCACTTTAAGACCATGACAAGGGAAGAATTTGAAGTCAATACCAATCAAGTCTGTGAATTAAAGCTGTTATTTTCCTCTGAGAGAGCATTTTGCATCAGACCTGGGGTATGTGCAGAGCCAAAACTGGGTGTGGGAGGCAACGTTAAATTTTGGGCCCAGAACACCCAGGAAAAAGGTTTCTGTAGTGTGTCCTAAAGGTCTCCAGTGGGTTTGGGCCTACCTCGCTATTTCTTGGCCAGCCTGACTGCTGATGTCCTTGTTGGCACATACCTAAACCCCTTTCCTAACACTAGCCCTGCTCCCCTGTGTAAGTTCGATTTTCAGCTCCTGGTTTGGGGAGAGAAAACTCTGCCATGCCCTGGGGCCGGTGAAGGAAGTCAAAGCTCAGATACTGAAATTGGCTGGGAGCCTCTTGACTCAGGATGTCATTCAAGAGTCCCACCTCTACCAGAACCCTTAGACCCTAGAGTCAGGTATTGTCTCCTATAGCCAGCTTCCATGGGATCTGCCTTTGATTGATGACTAAAGAAGCTAAGGAGGGGTATAGGGTGGGTATGAGGTCCCAGCCACCGAGGTCAGACTGGATGTCTTTCAAAAACAGCTTGGGTTCCCAGCTAAAGACCCTAGGAAGGTGAATCAAAACTTTTTCTTCATTGGTTTATTCTTTCCAAGTCCATTTGCTTTTAGTTTTCTAAGAACTATAAACTCTGGCTATTTTCCATGTTCTCAGGGCCCCTGGGTAGACAGAAAAGCTTGATGATTTCAGAGCAGACATAGGCCAAGAAACCGTGGCATTGAGTGTGCTGAGTCCAGACAAATGATATTTATATACACATCCAAATTTGAAGAGAAAATGTATTTCTTTAGGTTTCAAACACTGTACTAGATATAAAGCAAAAATAAAAAACCTGTTGCAAAGTTCTAAATCGTCTTCTTTTCGAATCATCCTAACTGGATTTTTTGGAAGCGAATGAGGTAAGAGTGTTTAAACGTGTGGCCTAACAGTGGAATTAGGATTGCAGCAGCCTGCTCCTGCTTATAAAGATTTTTTAACATTTTATTTATGCATTTAAGAGACAGAGTGTGCAAATGAGCTGGGGGGGAGGGACAGAAGCAGACTCCCCAATGAGCAGGGAGCTCAACACCTGGCCGCTCCCAAGACCTTGAGATCATGACCTGAGTCAAACACAGATGCTTAACCAACTGAGCCATCCAGGCAGCCCAAGAATTTCTTTTAAGTAAGCTCCACCACAACACAGGGCTCAAACTCACAGTCCTGATCAAGACCTGATCAATCAGATCAAGACCTGAGCTGAGCTCGAGTTGGACGCTTAGCTAACTGAGCCTCTCAGGCACCCCAAGAATTTTTTTCACTCTGCTTTATTGAAATATAATTGAGATACAGTAAATGGCACATATTTAAAATGTACAGTTTCGTAAGTTTTGACATATCCACTCATGAAACCATCACGACAGTCAAGATAGTGAACATACCCATCACTTCCAGAAGTTTTTACGTGCCTCTGTGGAGTCCCTCCTTCCCTCCAAACCCCCAGCATCCACTGATACATGTTCTGTCACATTGTTTAGTTTGCATTTTCTAGAGTATCTCTGCAGGATTTTGACATCATTTTATCAGTTTCAGTTACAGCCCTTTCAGCCACAGGGGTCATATTCCTAATTGACCATTTAGGTCAATTCCTAAATCAAGAGATTACAAACAACCAGCCAAAAGGTGGTTCAATCTAAAAGGAAGGTTTTGGCTGGCTGATAGAGTATTAATTCATTGCCAACATTTCTTAAAAGATCTAACTTGAAAAATTTCTGGCACTACTGGACCTAAGTTTCTGCTTGAAAACAATCTGCAAGAGAGCTCTATTTTACCACAATCCCCACCCTTCCCAATGATCTCCCCAACCGACTAGAAAATGTTAATATTGTTGCGATTTTCTTTTACAGTAGAGGAGAAAATAACCTTTAACCCATGTTTCTCAAATTTTATCTGCCATGCCCCTGTAGGCCACTGTTGATCCTTATAGCTATACAATTCCACCCCCTTACCCCACAAAGGCCTTGTTCTTACTATCTTCTTTATCTCTGCCTAGAACACCCTCTTAAAATGGGAAGCCATCAAGGCCTGATTTATATGTTACCTCAAGAGATTTCCAACATGTTTTTCTGGAAATAATCAGGGCCTTAGTTCTGGAGACACCTGGATTCCAAACATTTCTGGCTTGAGTCCCATCTTTGTACTCTTAATACCAGATTTTCAAGGTTACCTGGTAAACAGACTAAGGGTTGGGGAAGAGCACTATCCTTAAGTCTAACTGGGGAAGATACTGATCACCCTTAGGAGAACCGAAAAAGTGCTCAATTTGCACAATTTCATTCACTGCCCCGGACTGATGCTAAGCTTTAGAACTACAATTTAGCCAATAGTTCTTGTAATGTTCATTGACTTGTAAGCAAATTATTTCAACATCTCATTACTAATGCTGTTGCAGAGCTCTATCCAGACCTAGGGAGCTGGGACAGACTGTTGAGCACTAGGAAGGCTCTGAAGTGACCTTTGTGCTGGACCTCGAAATACTGTTTTTGTTAGGGCATTTTGGAAGCTGGAACAGCACCTGTAAAAAAACTGGGAAATCCTGAAAATAATAAAAGTATAGTGGGAACAAAAAAGAGGGCATGGGCAGGATTGGCTGGAAACAAGCCAAACCATTTACACATTGAATTTCAGGCACATGGGTTGTTGGCTATTATTCCATTATCCGTAGGCAGCTGAGTAAAGAACTGTGATACCACATTTGGAGAGAGTTTGGGTTTTCCGTCTTTAGCCCCAGTACAACTTGGAATTTGACTGTAGAGGGTGGGTCAATCAGAGAAAAATTCAGGAATCTGCTCAGACCAAACTTCTTGCAGAGCCCCCTCAGCCCCTTCCAAAGAGGGACTCAGGGTGGTAATATGGGGGGGGGTGTAAATAATTTAGCCAAATTACCATTTCTTCTGGATACGAGGCACGGTAGTCCAGGAGTTAAAATGGGTACTGTGCCAGACTTCCTGGTTTTGAATCCCTGCTCATACCACTCAATAGTGATGGGACAAGTAACTTTTGACTTGTGTCCTCAGATGCAAATGGGAATGACAAATAGTACTAATCTTCATAAGCAGTTACGAGGGTTAAGCTAGTAGATGGGAAACCCCACCGTTGGCGCTCTAAGAACTACTACTGATATGAAGTTTTCATTTGAATACGGAAAATGAGGCCCGGTCACACAGCAAATTAGCAATGAGGCTAGGACTGGAATTCATACCCAGCCCAATATTCTATCCCTTGTAGGGGCGTGCAGGAGAGAACAGCCAGTCGCAGGGCTTTGGACCCGAATCATAAGTTACGCATGATAGGAACGAGATGAACTCGAGCATTTGTGCAGAATGACTAGCTCCTTTCAGACCTCCTGTGGGTATCCTGCTCTCAGAACTAAAGTCCTTTCTACTGCACCTTGGGAGTTGGGGGCGGGGGTGTCAGCCCCGATGCATGCCGGGAGGTGTAGTCCTTTCCCTCCCCCGCTTTCCTAACTTACCCGCCTGAGAGGCCGCCTTCGCTTCATCTTTCCCAGCAAGCCCCGCGAGAGCGCCGGCTATTGATTGGCTGCAGCAGAGCAGGCGGCTCGGCCGGTAGCGGTTACCCAGGGTTTCCGGTGCGAGGCCAGAGCGGGCGAAGCTGTAGGGAGGTTGGTGGTGAGGTGCGTGTCCCGAAGGGTGGGCGGACGAGATGACCAGAAGGTCTGTGGGCCTGAACGCTCTCGGCCAGTGGGGAGAATCACGGCGATTCCGCGCAAGGGCGCGGGCCGGGTGGGGGGGGGAGCGGGGCGGGGGGGGGGGGGCAGAGCTGGGGCCTCTGCGCATGCGCGGCCGGGCGGTGCGCGCGGCTGGAGGGCGCGCGGGGCGTGGGTGGCAGCGCGCGCGGGTGGGGGGGCCCACGTGGGGCCTGGGGGCCGGGGGAGGGATGAAAATCGAGCATCTCGCCACGTCAGTCTCCGTCCCTGAGCCTATCCCGCGCTCTGCCTGTGGTGAGGGGGCCTTGTAGTGCCGGGAAGCGGCTTGGAGAAAAGGGAGGCCTTGCCTGCCCCGCTTCTGGAGCGGCGCCCGAAAACCTGCCTGGGCGCGCCGTTCTTCCCTGACCGGCCAGAGACAGAACCGTTGTTGGCTCCCTCCGGTGAAGGCCGGCCAGTGTGTTCTGAGAAGCTCTGTGCACCCGGTATTGGGATTTCGGCTCCAAGCTGTGAAGAATTTCGAAGTCCGGAAAATAGCGAGTGTGCTTGTGTCTCTATAGGACCTGCTCCCAGCCTAGCGTTGCGGACCACAATGAAGAACCAAGACAAAAAGAATGGGACTGCCAAGCAGTCGGGCAACTCTTCCAACCCAAAAAGCAACCCGGGGCAAGCGGAAGCAGGACCAGAGGGAACCCAGGGGCAGCCCAGCCAGCCGGCTCCTGCCACAGAAGCCGAAGGTTCCTCCAGCCAGGCTCCGGGGAAGACGGAGGGTGTGTGCCAGCTCTGCTTTCCAGCGGGCAGGGGGAGGAGTTTGCGGTGTGCCTGGGTGGCTTCTGGAGTTAGAGGCTTCTGCCGCTGTTTACCAAGGAAGGAGGAACCGTAGGATGAGAGGAGGACCGCGCTGAGTGTGTGCCACCCCTCGATCCCCGTTTGCCGGGGTGGGGGGTGTTGATGGGGCCGCCCATTCTAAGCACAGGAAGGAAGTCTTGAAGGAAAGCTCTTACCGGGTAAAATGAGGTGGTAGTCAAATGAGACACTCAACTTGCCAGCCCAGGTTAGAAAGCCTCATTCACCAGTGGGTAATTGCTCTTCACATCAGAGGCTTTCCTGGAAATTTTTTAATAGCCAGGAATGATTTTTGTGGGGAGGAGGAGGGGATGGGCTAGATGTTGAACTGCAGGTACAAGCCATCCCTATGTGCTGGATGCTTTATTTCCTTGATATCTTTCACACACACGACAGAAGTGGTGGGCAGTCATGGAAAATAATTATATCATTTTTTTTTTAAGATTTTTATTATTTATTCAACAGAGAGATAAAGATCACAAGTAGGCAGAGCGGCAGGCAGAGGGAGAGGGAGAAGCAGGCTCCCTGCTCAGTCGAGAGCCCGATGCGGGGCTCGATCCCAGGACCCTGGGATCATGACCCGAGCCGAAGGCAGCCACTTAACCAACTGAGCCACCCAGGTGCCCCAATTATATCATTTTTATAGGTGAATGAACTGAGGCTTCAAGAAGGTAGGCAGCATTTAACCCGAACGAGTAAGTTCGGGCCTGGAAAATCCCAGCCAATGGAAAAACCATCTTGTTTCTCCTTCTGCCCCTCATCCTGCCCTGCTGTAGGAGCACAGGCCAAAACTGCTCAGTCTGGGGCTCTCCGTGATGTCTCTGAGGAGCTGAGCCGCCAGTTGGAAGACATTCTGAGTACATACTGTGTGGACAACAATCAGGGGGGCCCAGGTGAGGATGGGGCACAGGGTGAGCCTGCTGAGCCCGAAGATGCAGACAAATCCCGGACCTATGCTTCGCGAAATGGGGAGCCTGAGCCAGAGACCCCGGTAGTCAATGGTGAGAAGGAGACCTCCAAGGGGGAGCCGGGCACAGATGAGATCCGGGCAAGTGACGAGGTTGGAGACCGAGATCACCGAAGGCCGCAGGAGAAGAAGAAAGCCAAGGGTCTGGGTGAGCAGAGGGCAGCTACTGGCGAGGCTGGTGAGGCAGGGGAGTTTGGACCTGACATTCCTTGGGCTAACCTGCTCTGCCAGGATTCAGAGGAAACTACTCTTCAGAGCAGCAAGTCACATTAGTTTGGTCCAAGCCAGGGTTATGGGCTCGGAGAATGTAGGTTGTTCACTGCACAGCGGCTTCTGGCCTTGGGAGTAGATGGGAACCGGAATCTAGCCTGATCCATCTTTGAAAAAATGGAGAGCAGGGGGCCTAAGTGGGCTCCTGTGTCAGCCAGCACTTTTTTTAACCTGCTCTGTGAACTTGGGAAAGACCTTTCTCCTTTCTGGTCCTTAGTTTTCACTTCTCTACAGTTAGATTTGGACTAGACCGGGGTTGAAGACTCAAGCCAAATTAGACAGGGGACCCTATATGGACAAGACGTGGCCTTCTTCATCCAAAGGGGTGATTGCCATCTGGTCCCAGCATGCTGATAGCATGTAACACTACAGGCTAAGTGTAGCGAGCCTTTTTTTTTTTTTTCCCCCTTTCTTTCTTTTATGCAGAGTTACATAAAATCTCTCTGGATTTTTAACAGTTGGCAACTAACATGCTAGGAGCCAAACAGACCTACGTGTGGGGTTGGATCTAGCCTGTGTGCTGGTGCTTGCAATCTCCACACTGATCTTTCGAGCCTCTTGGGGTTGACACTTGAGGAGCTGGTGCTGTACTATGTACAGCAGCCCTCCAGGGAGACAGAAGGAAGAGCCCTTGACTAAGGCACAGAGAGAGAAAGTTATTGGGGGTGGGGGAGAGCCGTGGTGTGAATGTTAAAGAATCAAAGTTAAGTGATATTATACCCATGTCTTAGTCGTTACTTCCGCACCCTCTGCTGGTCATTCTAATTGGAAGAGGGTTTTGTGGGGTTTTTTTTGTTTGTTTCTTAATCTTGGGATCAAATATTGGAAGGTTTAGTCATTTTAAAGGTCAGTGTTTGGGAGAGAACAAATAAATAAAGTTCACTGTTTGGCTGCCTCTCTTGACAAGAGTTTAGTCGTTCCCAGCGAGACCTGTTCCTTTTTTGCATCTGTCCTCTTTCAGAAGGGCCTTCCTTGCATCAACACAGTAGCACTTAATTGGCCAATGGGATGTCTTTTTTTCTCCAGCTGGTAGAGCAGGCATTTTTTTTTCACCTACCCCCAGTGTTCACCACGGAGTGTCCACATAGCCTGAGTCATTTGTCTGTCAAAGGTTTGTTGAGCACGTCCTCTGCAGTGGGCACTAGGGACAGTACTGGGCGGCACTGGGGCCACAGCAGTAGGCAGAAGCGAGTTGGCGGCCACTCTCATGAAGCACATGGTTTGACAGGATGACAGCCAGTTCAACAAACAAGATCAAGTATAGTGGTGGAGGGCTGCCTCAGGGCCTAAGAGTGTGGGCCGAGGCCTGGGGAGATTCCCCAGAGAAGGGGGTACATGCTTTTGCTCCCTGTGCTTTGCAGGGAAGGAGATCACCTTGCTGATGCAGACATTGAACACGCTGAGCACCCCAGAGGAGAAGCTGGCAGCTCTGTGCAAGAAGTATGCTGAACTGGTCAGTTCTCCCCCTTCTCCTTGCACCCGCCCTGCCTCGGAAAGTCAGCAGGCCACCTGGCATGGGGTTGAGGGTGCAGGGGCAGGTGGGTGGCTTACTTACTGTTCAGCCTCTCTCTCAGCCTTTTTCCTGTCGGTCACTTGGGGAGTCAGGTCCCAGCTGGCCTCTTCCAGGCCGACTATAAAAAGAGACCCTTCACATTCCAGTGGTAGAACCCTGCTCCTGGCCCCAGTCCCAGATACCACGTCATCTCACACCTGTGTGCTTCAGTGTGCATCTCCCCAAAACGTGGAAATGCACAGCGCCGTCCTCATACTTATGATTGGTGCTGATCACGTGATACTCTCTAACACACACCTCTCCCCGGTTCTTTAAAGTGTCAGGGTCTAGAGGAAGTCCTTTTAATGCATTGGGTCCTTACAACATTTTTTCCTTTTACTCCAAAATAGTCTTTATCTTACTGCTAACTTTTTTCTCATGACATTGAGAAAACCTGGGTCCAGCCAGGTTCCTCCCTTGTCAGGTTGCCATCAGAATTTGAATGAATGTGTTTCTCCACTGAGGGTCATTTCCTGACTACTTATTTTTAACTTCTTTCACTCCATTCACATGTATTAGCTGGAGTTCTCCTATAGGGAATTTTTCTCATTTGTAAAATTGGGGAAATCATACCTGCCTGATGGGGTTATTATAATGATTAAATAAGGGACAGGATGTGAAAAAGATACCACCCCTTCAGAATGAGCCAGCCAGAGAAAGACTGATGAAGAGAGGAGGAGCTGAGTCGCCAGAGTGATACTCTCCAGTAGATGATGAGGTAGGGGCCTGAGCGGGAGGATGGGCTGTGGTAGGAAGCACGGCCAGGTCCTAGTGACTGCAGGAGAGGGCAGGTGGAGGTAGTTGGGCAGAGGCGGGGCTTGTGCCCCTGTGCCTCTGGTTGCTTCCATTCTCAGGGAAATGAGAAAGATAGTTGTTGCTGGGAGAGAGGAGAGTTGAGGTGGAGGAGGACAAGGACAAAATAGTTCTCTGGAAGAGGAGTGTGACTAGCATAAGGAATATAGTTGGGCCACGTGGCAGACAAGGGTCTGCCCCAGAGGGGTGGTCATGAGCTTAAAGTGAGATACTTCAGGCAAGTCTGCTTCAGTGCTGGCGCAGAGGAATCATAAGGCTGGTATATCAGGGTTGGAGTTTTGTTGGTAGAAAGGGGCATAAGAAAGGGGCAAGAGAGCTAAGGGTGTAAGAAATCTAAGACAGGTAAGAAGATCAGTGATTATTTAAAAGAGAGTTTAAGGAAAGCAAAAGGATGGTTGGTCATTGGGCTGGAGGTCCAGTATGGTAGACTTTCTGGGACCACAGATACTGGAGGGAAGGAGCGAGAATGACAGTTGATAGTGGTCCTGCCCTGGGATGAGATAATGGAGGTGTGTGTCCTTCTGGGTAATGACAAAATCTGGGTCTGACTGTCCAGGATATTTGTAACCACTAGTCAGCTGAAATGCATGTGGGTAGTCTGGATTTGGATGTGCTCTGAGCCTAAGGTGCACATTGGATTTCAGATATCTAAGGAAAGGGAAAGAATAAAATACTCAAAAGTTTTTACATTGATTTCAGATGGAATATTATAAGATTCAGATATTAGATTAAGTAAATATTTTACTAGTGTCAATTTCATCTACTTTCTACCTTTTTATTGTGGCCTCTGGAAGAGCTGTCATTACATCATTGAGTAGCACTGTATCCATGTTGAATGGGCTTGCAGGAGGGTAGCTGAGCTGGAGGAGAGGGCAGGGTCTGAGGAGAAGTTTAAGATCTAACCGTAATGAAAAGGCCAGAATGTTAACAGCAATCACATTGAGGAGAGAAATGATGCTGAGTCCCGGAGCAGCAAGTGGGAGTGATGGGGGTCTGTTGAGTACAAGAAGGGGTGGTAGGGGGTCTCCGCATAGGGCATGAGTGTCCCAAGAGTTGAGAGCCTTGCAAACTTTGTCTCTGGAGTCAGAGCACAGAGAAGCTGGGGCCTGCAGCCTCTGCACCCCTGCCTGTCCCAAGTGCCCATTTCTGTATCCTTGCACTGGGGCCCTTGGGGTTATCAGAGAAGTGTGTAAAGCACCCGCATGGTGTCCAGTGGGGGCTGTCGACAGCTGGAGTTGGGAGAGGGCAAGGGTCCCTGAGGAAGAGCGCGGCGCAGCACTTACTCGAGTTCCCCGTCCTCAGCTGGAGGAGCATCGGAACTCGCAGAAGCAGATGAAGCTGCTGCAGAAGAAGCAGAGCCAGCTGGTGCAGGAGAAGGACCACCTGCGCGGGGAGCACAGCAAGGCCGTGCTGGCCCGCAGCAAGTTGGAGAGCCTGTGTCGTGAGCTGCAGCGCCACAACCGCTCCCTCAAGGTGGGCTGGCTCCTGCCACGTGGCTTCCCTTGACCTCCACTTTTCTTTGGTGGGCTTTTGGCAGAGATGTAGATGTCCCCAGCATCACCCTACCTTGGAGGCAGCTGCTTGTTACCACTTGCCCCATACTTATTTCAGGTAAGGTGAGGACTGAGGTGCAAAGGGAGCCCCGGAGGCAGGGCTTCCGCATTGTTCAGAAAGCTGGTGGGTGGCTCCTCTCCCGGCCCTAGTCTGGAATGCTGGGTCTTTTCTCTTCTCCTGGGTGGGGGTCAGTTTGGTTAATGCCCAGTCACTGCTAATGACCTCTGGATCCTTTATTTACTACATATTTGGGTCAGCAAATACATGGTATTTTGCCACGCATTTTGCTCATTTTTAGTTGGTCTTTGACAAATTTCAACTTTACCACAAACAAGGTATGAGGGATCCAAAGGTGACAAAAGTATAGCAAATCAAAAGTGACAGTTAGTTGCCCACCCTCCTCAATCCCAGTGTCCAGCAGAAACCACTAGAAGTACACCTTCTTACACGTGAGTTAAGTGCAGCCTACAGACTTAACTGTGTCTGTCCGTGATTCTCCACAGGGTCCTCTAAACGGAACCGCCGTCTGTGTATCGTTTCACATCCTGTCCCGGCTTCTCACTCCCAGAATGCCTAGCTGTCTTTCCCCTCAGTTTAGTTAGGGCTGTCTCATTCTGTTTGACAGCATCATTGATTTCACATACCTTATTTTATCAGCGCCCTAGTGAAGGAATTGCTGGGTGGTTTCTAAGTTTACACTCCTGCATCCATAGAGCTACAGTGGAAGTTCTCCTGTATATCCCCAGCTCAGTGTACACAATGTACCCATAGGATAAACCTCAGAAGTGAAATTTACGTTGTAAATTTTCATAGATTGTGCCACATTGCTTTCCCACCAGTAGTGTCTACATGCCTAATCCTGCATAGTCTTACCGACCTGGCCGCTACTGAATTTTAACTAGTTGGGAGTGGAGGGGGAGAGGTGAGAAATGAAAACACAGAAACAAGACTGCTTAACCTGAAGTCTGAACGAATGGGCATGGGGAGATCCAGGTTCCTCTAGAATGGCACTTAAGCATACGTCTGCATCTTTCTAGGGAGAGAATCTCTCCCTGATGGACACGGGCTCCGTTGGGGGCCCGTATTGCGTGACGTCTTGGAACCTGGCTGCTCCTCACTCTGAGAGCAGGGAGGGTTGTCGGTACAGACCCTGGCTGACTGGGGAGCTGCAGGTGATGAAGCCAGGGCTGACTTCTCTGCCCAGGAAGAAGGCGTGCAGCGGGCCCGGGAGGAAGAGGAGAAGCGCAAGGAGGTGACCTCACACTTCCAGGTGACGCTGAATGACATTCAGCTGCAGATGGAACAGCACAACGAACGCAACTCCAAGCTGCGCCAGGAGAACATGGAGCTGGCGGAGAGGCTCAAGAAGCTGATCGAGCAGTACGAGCTGCGGGAGGAGGTGAGGAGCCCCGTCCGGCCAACACTCACTCTGGCCACCTTTCCTTTGCTATCCAGAATGTAGGTGAAGTCTCCACGTGCCTTTTCTCAGCTGCTTTGACCTTTGAAGCCACCCTGAGTCCACCACCTCCTCCCCATTCCTTCTGTCTCCCCCGCTTCTGGCTCCCAGGGCCCTCCAGCAGTTAGGACTGCCTTGAAATTCGCACATCTAGTCTTGGTCTCTAGATGGGGCAGATCTTTGCTGATGGGGCTAAGTTGTTGTGTTGGTGCAGGTGTCGTTTTTGTCCTTTCTTCCCATTTACAAGGGAGTTGGGCTCCAAAAGTGAGGGTTGTTAGTCCCGCAGAGTGATCTACTGGGGTCGGAGGTTTGAGTGTATTTATTACTTGGCTTTCTGGGAGCCGATTTCATCCCTTTGCACACCCAGGACTGACTGGAGAGAAATAAGGTGAGGTTGGGAAGTAGACCTTCCAGAGATGTGGGGCCCACGTGCTGTGGAACACGCGGAGTCCAGCATGTCAGAATGAGATGGGAGGCTGGGTAGGGGACCCGGGTCTCTGCAGATGGGTCATCCCTGCAGCCCCCAGACCTCCCTGCAAAAGGGAGCTGCTGACAGGTGGCCCTCCCACCATGCTTTGCTGCAGCATATCGACAAAGTCTTCAAACACAAGGACCTGCAGCAGCAGCTGGTGGACGCCAAGCTCCAGCAGGCCCAGGAGATGCTGAAGGAGGCAGAGGAGAGGCACCAGCGGGAGAAGGATTTTGTGAGGCTCGGGCCCTGAGGGTGGGGCGTCTGGGAAGAGGTGGGTTAGGCTCTGGCACAGCTCATAGTCAGGTTTGTCAGGGAGGGGTTGGTTCCAGGCCGGACCAGGGTGCTGCTTCAGTCAGAGAGCAGCACGCTTCAGTGGGTCCTGGGGCATACGGCTAAAAAAGGCCAAACAGCCCCTCAGGGGCTTCTGACAGGATCTGGGGTCCTGTCTTGGAAATAGCTCCTCAAAGAGGCAGTGGAGTCCCAGAGGATGTGCGAGCTGATGAAGCAGCAGGAGACCCACCTGAAGCAGCAGGTGAGACAGAGTGGGTCCTGACCCTGTGCCTCTGAGGTCCGCTTGCTGGGCCCCATCCTGGGGGAGGGAAATGGGGACCCTCATTCTAGGACCACCTTGACTGCTGTGTGACCTTGCTGAGCCTTTGTTCTCTCTGGACCCGCCCAGCTGCTGTGGTGGTGACCAGGTGGCTAGGTGAGCTTGAAGGACTTTGTTCCTAGTTGCAAGTGTCGTGCAGCTTTTGAGGAGGCAGGGATGGAACGGCTGTTTTTTAATTACATTAATTGTACTTAATTTTAGAAGAAAAGTTTGAAAACACATACAAAGGCAAAATATAAGTCATCCCAAATCCTGCTTTCTAAGCTTAACATTTTGGATTCTGTCCTTCCAACAACATAGTTACTGTTTTGTTTTAAAGAAAAATGGTATCTCGGGCGCCTGGGTGGCTCAGTCAGTTAAGCGTCTGCCTTTGGCCCAGGTCATGATCCCAGGGTCCTGGGATCGAGCCCCGAGTCAGGCTCCCTGCTGAACAGAGAGCCTGCTTCTCCCTCTCCCTCTGCCTCCTACTCCCCTGCTTGTGCTCTCTCACTCTCTTTGTGAAATAAATATAATTGTTTAAAAAAAGAAAAAAAACAAAACAAAAAAGAAAAATGGCATCTCAATAGAATTGTTGGGTCAGAGGTCCATGGATGGGTCTGACTGTGCTAACCAGAAGTGCCCTCCAGAGAGGCCTAATCTTATCTCTGGGCTTCTTCCTCACCCAGCTGGCCCTGTACACAGAGAAGTTTGAGGAATTCCAGAACACTCTTTCCAAAAGCAGTGAGGTGTTCACAACATTCAAACAGGAGATGGAGAAGGTAACAGTGTCCAGGCTGGGTGTGGCTGCAGGGGAAGATCCCGCCCCTGGGGTGCCTCCTAGGGAGCTGTTTCCACGAACTGTGGTTGATACCAAGGATGGCCTGTAAGGAGGGATCAGAGCCTCACCCCGCCTCTGAAGGAAGCATCACTGACCTGTGCGTCCTCCAGGTTGTCCTAGAGAAGGGGCAGCCTTGTCATTCCCTGTTGGTGGTGGTGGCATCTACCTTGCAATGTCCTGCGGTTGCACTGGAGGCACTGTAATACCTTGCCTCCTTGGGACTGCTCCCCCATCTTGGATACACAGATGGTCTGGCCGCCTGACCATTTCCTTTTGTCTGTCCCATAACCCAGATGACTAAGAAGATCAAGAAGCTGGAGAAAGAAACCACCATGTACCGGTCCCGGTGGGAGAGCAGCAACAAGGCCCTGCTTGAGATGGCTGAGGAGGTGGGCTGAATGTACTCTGCAGCTGGGGGGAGAGGTGGCAGACAGGGTTGCAGTTTTTGAATGTTGGGCCCTCCCCTCTACATTCTACCAGTAAGTCATGCAGCTGGCATGAGATGGAGCTGGGACTCGTGTCTATCTGTCCAGGTCCAAAGGCATTGCCAACTATTGCCCCATGGGAGATGGTGAGCCCAGTGGTAGGTCTGCAGTAGAAGCAAAGAGAACCAATGGGAAATTCAAGAACCAAAAAACCAAGGGGTACCAGTGATGCATACCGTTCATATGCAGAGTAGCTTAGGTAATTTGATTTCATGGTCTGAGATACAGAAGAAAAGAATTAATTGCTGGAGTAGCTACTATATACTAGACCCTTCTGACTGTCTTACATAATGCCAGTTCATTGAACCTTCTCAAGATCTGTGAAGTTGATGTCAGCGGTCCCTTTTTTTTTTTTTTTTTTAAGATTTATTTGTCTAGGAGCACCTGAGTGGCTCGGTTGGTAAAGCATCTGACTTCTAACATCTGACTTCAGTCTCAGGGTCCTGGGATCGCCCCAAGTTGAGCTCCCCACTCAGCGGGGTGTTTGCTTTTCTCTCTGTCCCTCTCCCCCCACCCCACCCTTGTGCACACGTGCATGCACTCTCAAATAAATAAAACCTTAAAAAAAAAAGATTTATTTATTTGAGAGAAAGAGACAGTGTGTGCAGGCGCATGTGTGAGCAGAGGGGAGAGGAGAGACTCTCATGCAGGCTCCTTGCTGAGCACAGAACCTGACGGGCTCCGTCTTGCAACCCTGAGATCCTGACCTGAGCCCAGATCAAGAGTTGGATGCTTAACCAACTGACCCACCCAGGTGCCCTCATAGTCCATTTTAACAGATAAGGAAATAGGCTCCAAAAGCCAGGTCGGACTTTGTGTCATCTGGTGGATAAATGGAGAAATACGTTGTCTTCAAGCCACGCCCTTCTCCACTGCAGCACCCCCTGCCAGCAGCAGGCCTTGGCACACATCATGGCTGTTTCACTAGGAAGGAACCAGCTTTGGGCTCTGATCTGCCCCCGGTGTCATTCAAGTGTGAATGTTTTCTACCACATGACTCTGGCCCCATTTCTTTCCCTAGAAAACACTCCGGGACAAAGAGCTGGAGGGCCTACAGGTGAAAATCCAGCGGCTGGAGAAATTGTGCCGGGCACTGCAGACAGAGCGCAACGACCTGAACAAAAGGGTACAGGACCTGAGTGCTGGTGGCCAGGGCTCCCTCCCTGACAGCGGCCCTGAGCGAAGACCAGAAGCCACAACTGCCTCCAGAGAGCAGGGTTGTGAGGGTCCTGGGGCCCAGTCACCGAGCTCCCCAAGGGTCTCAGAAGCTCCTTGCTGCCCAGGAGCAGCGAGCACAGAAACACCTGTCCAAGTGGGGCCCCAGGAGCCCACCTCCACCACCGCCTAGGGAACCTGGCACGGGGGGCGTGCTGGGAAGGGAGCGAACTAGGCCTAGCCCAGGCCTAGCCCAGGCAGGGCTCCCATCGCGCAGCAGTCCGGTGCTGAGGCCCAGGGTGCTCCGACCTGGCTGACATCTGACAGTCTGCGGTTTTGGATTCTGTGGGTCAGTTTTACATACATACGGCATATGTGCAAGGCCTCCTACATTCCTCTCTCTCTGCGGAACATGGGCTTCCACTGGAGGTGGGGGTGTGTACGGGTCAAGTCACTGACTTTTCTCTGAGCTGAAGAGTCTCAAAGAGGAGCTGCCATTTGTAGCTGCTGTCCCAGTGAGCTGGCAGGACAAGTGACTTGAGCCTTCCCCTGCCTGCTTGAGGCTCAGACACTACCCCCCCCTTCTGCCCTTCAGGGCTTGTGACAAGTGACACACTTGGGCCTTGACTGCGTTTCCCCCATTAGCAGGGCTTGGGCAACTCTGGCTCTCCTAGAGCCTCTGCCCTGGAGGCTCCTTTACTTCTCTCAACCTGGAGAAGGGGGTCCCTGGGCAGGGCCCGCAGAGCTGGGGATCCAACTGCTATCCTGCTCTGGACGGGGGACCTGGAGAAAGTGGCTGTGGGCTGGTACACGGTTAGGGAGCCCTCAGGTGGTGCCAGGACCAGGCCGGCAATGCTTCTCAGTAGCCTTATCATTCACAGGTGCCTCTCTAGCCTGCACAAATGACGAGACCACCCAAAGGATGCTTTCTGAAGGTTTCTGTTTTTTTTGTGTTTTTTGTTTGTTTTGCACATGACAGTGTGTGTATTGATCTGAGGAAGGAGGAGGGTTGCTGGCACAGTTGGATTCCAGTGCACCCCAGCCTCACCGCCCCACCTGGTATCTTTGCCACGCTGGTGCTGAGCTTTCCTGTCTGGTGAAATCGGATTGCGGTTAGGAGGAAGGGAAGGGCCTCTGGTGATTTTACCACAAGCTTGCCTGTGTGTTTCAGTCCTGGGAGGCCATTGCTGATGCCCATCACCGCTGTCCATGGAGCAGTTGCTGGGCCCTGTGCCCAACTGTCCCTTTGGCTTAGGAGTCTGTTTCTGTTTCTGACCCCACCTTTAATGTGCAATCCTTGAGATTTGCCCTGGTTCCATTGCCTAAGGAATAAGCTGGAGTATGACCTTGACATCTCACTTCCTGTGGGGGAGCCCCCAGCTCTTGTCTGACACCTGAGGGACAGCGTGAGACTTGACAATTGATGAGCCTCAGAAATCCACAGAATGGCTGACATGTTTGCGTCTGGTGGCCCCCTCACACCCCAGTACTTGGTACTTTGGCCTGAAGGTTCTACTGGTTGCATACTTGCCAGGGTATTCACCAGTCTGTACGGAAGAATTTTCTGGAACAACAGAATGAGGCATGGGTTGGGAAGCTGGGCTCAGCTGGGCTTGAGGTACTACACCCCACCTCTACCTGGGCCTTGGCTTCAGTGTAGCTGAGGGAGCCACAGACCAGGAGGCACAGCATGGGGGAGCTTTTGTTTCTTGCTGAATTTCCTTGAAGCTAGTTCAGTGTCCTGCAGGTCCCTTCATCTTCAACTCCCAGCTGGCTCTCCATGCCTTTCACTTCAGTCCGTCCCATAAACAGGTTCACGAAGAGTGCAGAGGGCTCCTGAACATGTTACAACTTAGACCAGAGATGGCAAATGAACGGCACACCTCTGCACACCATTGTTCCACTGCCCCCATGGCAGCAACCATCGATTGGCCTCTGAGTATTTCCCGCTAGTCCCTGGTATATCCTGCTCTCCTGTGGAGAAGTGTTTCCCTAAGATCTTGCCCTCTGGAGTGGTCCCTGGACCTGCCTTTTCCTTGCCCAGTAAGGTCTTCCTTGCCCCACCCTCCCAGCCCCTGTGTCAGTCTGAGACACACAAGAACTGCCAGCCCCGTGCAGGGTTTGCTGGGCTCTGGAAGCGCAGGGAAGAGCAAGCTTCTGCCTGTCTGGCTGAAAGAGCAGGAGGCCTGCAGTGTAGCCCGTGCGATTGCCTTGCTTCAGCTACCTCATAGAGCCCATGGGGTTGAGGGGCTGGCTGTGGGAGCCCAGTGTGGCGGTGTGGGGGGTCCCAACTGTACGGCACAGCCACCCACAGAGAGCCGGTCTAGTTCCTGTGGGGCTGTAGTGAGCAAGGTGGCCCAGCCAGGCTTCCCGGATCCTGTATCCATGCCCTGGGCAAGTAGAACCTTTGCTTTCAGCTCCAGCCATGTCTAGGTGTCCAGGTCAGCCTACGGATGAGGATCCCATTTTCCCTCTTCCTGTCTCTCTTCTCTCCATTGACCAAAACACACTAATCACTACAGCTGCTCTGCTTGTTCTGCTTTCCAAAGTCCGCCCAGGTGCCTGGGCGCTGCCCTCGCCAGCCATGAGCCTGGGCCCCATGCAGGGAAGGTGGCCTAACTGGATGAAGGCCAATGCCTTCCTCTCCAGGGCAGGTCCCATGCACATGACCTCAGTTTTAGGACCAAGAGCTGTGTTGGATTCTTAAGATTGCTCACGCTTCCTCCAGGGGACCATTGCTGGTGTGGCTCACCGCCCAGAGCCCTTGGCCCTGCTGACCATAATTTGTGTTCTGGACCTTGCCCGGCTGAGAGCCTCACATACACCAGATTCTTGAGAGGTATCAGCCGCACTTCGTTTTAATTTTGTTTTCCATGAGGTTTTTGGACCATGGGCTGAGCTCAGGCACTTTTTCTGTAAGAGAATGTTCTGTCTGTGAAGATGGTTATTTCCACTCCACCGCTCCCATCACAGTGGCCCTGCTGAGGGCTGACCCAGAGGCCAGTGGAACTGCCCTAGTGGCTGGGGGGGAGGGCCAAAGCCTGCTGAGCTGACTCCAGCTGCTGCCCCAGCCCCCCAGCTCACCCCCAGGTGAGCAGCACAGAGGCAGTCACCCCAGGGACAGCCAGGCACCTGCCTGGGGGAGGGGTGCTGCCTTCTGTCCCTGTAACTGCTTCCCATATGGCCCAACCTGGCCACCCAGGTTTGTTTTAAAGCTGTGCTGACAGCTTTTTTTTTTTTTTTTTTTTTTCTCCTCCTCCTTTTGGTATTCACAACAGCCAGGGACTTGATTTTGATGTATTTTAAACCACATTAAATAAAGCGTCTGTTGCCTTACTGGTTTCTGTCCTGACCTCTGTGGTCATTTGGTGCTTCTGGATCCATCTAGCCATCACTGACTCATCTGGATCCGCTCCGGAGCCTTTGGCTGTGCTGTAGCAGGCATCTTCCAGAGTGCCCCCCCCCCAGCTGCCAAGTCACACACAAATTCATTGGAACTGCCTGAGCAGAGCCCTTGGCAAAGTTGGCGTGATGCTCATATACATAGAAGCATCAGATTTCTTTCATTCAATGAAAAGTTGGCCCTGCCCCATGAAGGGTCAGGCTAGTGATGAAGAAAGATACTTTTTTTCTTTTTTTAAGTGATCTCTGTGGGGTGCCTGCGTGTCTCAGTCTCTGCACCCAATGTGGGGCTTGAATTTACACCTAGATCAAGCATTCACATGCTCTACTGACTGAGCCAGCAGGTGCCCTGGAGAAAGATACTTTTATTTTTTTATCATTGTTAATATTTAAAGGCTTTATTTAATAGAGATCACAAGTAGGCAGAGAGAGGAGGAAGCAGGCTCGCTGAGGAGCAGAGATCCCAATGCGGGGCTTGATCCCAGGATCCTGGGGTCATGACCTGAGGCGAAGGCAGAGGCTTTAACCCACTGAGCCACCCAGGCGCCCCAATTTTAAGATTTTATTTGTCAGCACAAGCAAGGGGACTTGTAGGCAGAGGGAGAAGCAGGCTTCCTGCCAAGCAAGGAGTCCGATGTGGGATTCCATCGCAAGACCCCAGGGTCATGTCATGAGCTGAAGGCAGACAACCATCTGAGCCCCCAGAAGATACTTCTAGATAAACAGCAGTGGTGCTGTGGAACCATGAAGGAAGCCCTGTCTCCTTCAGCAAGGAGCTAGGGGTGGACACCTGGAAGGGCCTTAGGACCTAAAGAGCAGGTAGAAGTTTGACAACTTGATTTAGTAGCAAAGTAGTTCACCTAGAAATGCAGGTGCACAGGAGGTAGGGGGAGGAGGTCACCAGGAGTCCATGTGCCAGGTTAAGGAACCTGGGCTAGATCAGAGGACGGGAGGAACCACTGAAGGTGTTTGAATAGGGCATTAGGAAGATCTGTGAGGAAGTATAAGGTAAGGAGACCAGAAACCTAGACATAGGCTAATTGAGGCCCAAAATTAGATGCCTGGATCACTGCTGTTCAGGGCTGTCTGCCATGGGCAGCACCCTTTGGCATTGGCCTACCTGTGAATTCCTTTGATTTTGTACCTTCCTTGAGAAGACCACTTTCTGCATGCAATTCTGAAGAATGGGCTGAGTTTTTAGACATTTCTGCTCACCCTGCCAAGCCTAGGTGCAAAAGTTGGGGCTCCTGCACCAGCACCCTATTCTCTCTGGAGCCTGGGTGGGCCTGGCACAAAGGATGATACATGAGTGCCCAACAAACAGCAGAGACAAGTAAAGGGCCCTTCCCTCCAGGTGTCCACAAGCAGCTGTGTTTACACTGGCTGTGATGGTCTCCTTGGAGCCTCTGCTCCTTCTGATCAGGGTCTAAACAGGTTGATACCTTTCAGGGCTGACCCCAGTCAAAGATCCTTTGGAAGGAGTCCAGGGAGGCCACCCCAACTCTTGAAACTCCCAAGCCACACATTTCTGAGGATAGCTTCACCCTAGAGGGGGCTCCTGCACCCACCACCACTTTCCTGGAAGAGCCCTGGTGGCCCTGTAGGCACTGGAAGAGAGCAGCCTACAGGTTGTCCTCTCTGCCTCTGCAGACCCCTCCTTCCAGCCTCTGGTTATTGAAAAAGTCCTGAATTAATGCCTTCCCTTCAGAAACAGTCTGGATGTTGGAAGCACCTGGGAAAGATCCCTGCATGGGTGCCTGTGGAAACAGCCCATCACTCCCTAACTTATCCGGAGGCCCAGGTACCGGGAAGCTGCTCCTGACCATGGGAGGGAAAGGGGTCCAAGGTGCTGTGTATGTTGCCCTGGGGCAGCTATTTGAAACTGCAGGGCAGCCCGGCCAAGGATAAGCCTGTCCCCTGTTGCATCAGATGGTTCTCTGGGGACTGGAGCTAGGAGCCTCTGCCAGGTCTTTAAATAGCTACTCCATTGATCTGGCCTCCCGGGTAGCACGGGCAGTGCTGGCTCAGTCTCCGTGTGGCATTCAGGTTTCACTCCTGGGGGCTGGGGTCAAGCACCAGGTAATCGCACTGATGTCCCTCTGACCTGATGCTCCCCACACGTGTCTCTTCGACCTGGGGGTGGGGAGGGAGGAGGCTTGGTCCCATCACTTCCTCAGGAGCTGAACATAGCCCCCACTGCTTACTGGTGTCTGGATATCGTGGGATGAGTGATATTACCCTCAAAATGTAGTTTACTTTCAGCAAATGGGATGGTGACAGTATGTTCCTGCAGGATTGTTATGAGGATTAAATGTACATAAAGTGCTTAATAGGGGACCTCGACTCAATAGACGGCTGTCTTCTCTTGCAGTTTCTTCCTGCTGCTGCTGCTGCATATATATGTTTTCATGTTTTCATGTATATATATATATATCTCTCTATATATATATCTCGTATGCTTATATATATCTTACATGCTTATTTAAATTTTCTGCCCCGCATCCCTATCTCCCCACCCTGGCCTTCTGACAAAACCACCACCATTTTGTAAGGGACTGTAGCTTCTCCCCAAACTGATGGGAAAGTGAGGTTTTTAGATTGCCATCACACAACCGTTAGTCACTTTAGCTCAGCTGGGAAGGGAACGTCAAGTGAGAGCGACAGCCTAGTAATTGTCGCAGGCTCCTCCCATCTTCCGTATCCCAACTGCTAAAGAAGGTCACTTTCTCTTTAAATGCAAATTACCTCCCGCTAGCTCTACATCCATCTGCTCAGTTCCCTAGGAGGAGAGTGCTGAGGGCGGAGGGAACGGCACGGAAACCCCACTCCAGACCCCACACCTCCAGGTCAGTTGCCCCCTTCCAGGGTATGTGTCGGGGGTGCGGAACGTCCCGGATCTGAGGCTGCGTTTCAGATCCTGGCTCCCCAGTTGAGCGATCCATTTGGCACGCGGGTTTGAAGACTGAGCTTGGGAAATAGATCCCAGGCGGCCCCCAGCCATTCCTGGGGAACAGGGGCTCCTGCTCCATTTCTTCTATCAAGTCCCTAATTGGGCCAAGCCACTGCAATGAAAGACAGAGGAGATGCTCTGGTCTCCCCTCCACCACACCCCCCTGGGGCTGGCCAGCCAGGTGCCAGTTTGCCCCCAGTGGCCCCACCATCCCAGAGCACAGACCGAGGTTTGGTGGCGGCAGCCTGGAACAAACAGCTTGGGAAAGCCCTTGGAAGGGCCTCCTCCAGGAGGACCTCAGCCGACCTGAGGCTTGGGGGTGGAGCTGGCCTGGAGGCCGAGCAGTGCCAGCCACAGGCGCAGCCATTGTTGGAGGCCGAGGCAGCCAGCTGCCGGACCACCCAGCCCCCCACCTCCGGCTGCAGCTGAAGCGGAGCGGGGCCTTTCTGACCAGGGAGGGGGAAGAGGCGGGAAGCCCGTCCCAGAGAACTTCTGGGAACTGCCTGATGTTTGAGATTGGGGTGGGCAGAAGAGGAGGGATGCTGGCGTCTGAGTGGCAGGGTACCCACAGTGAGCCCCATCACCCATCCTCTGGTGGTGAATGCCTGACACTGAAGTCTTCCCAGGCGCCCCCACCCACACCTCGGTCACTTCCCTTGCCGATGGGATTTGTCAGCATCTGCCTGGACAGCTGATCAAACACAAGAGAACCTAGTTAAGACACCCCTAATCGTCCACTGGCCTCCTGCCGGCTCACATCCACTCTGCCTCCCTCTCCGTTTCCCCTGCCAGCTCCGCCCCAACAGCTCCTGGGACAGGAAATCCCAGCAGCAGCAGGACAATTGTGTCTGGTCCAGCCCTTCCAGGCAGGGGCCAGGTTTTCAGGCCAGGGCTGGAGGGCAGGTGGGGGACCTGGGGTGGGCCCTGGAAGCTCCTTCAAATACAAATCCAAGACCCTAGCAGGAAGGCACTGGCATCCGGGCCCTGCCCATCGTGGACAGAGGAGAGGACCAAGACCCTGGCAGTTATGAGGGGAAGGTGGGAAGGTCCCAGGGCCCTTCCTTTGCAGCCTCAGGGGTGGCCGGGTGAAGTGATGGCTTTGCCTCTCACTATCTCAGTGGGACCTGAGGTCCAGCCGGGATCCAATGGAGGACAAGAAGAAGAAAAGGAGTCCCAAGCCCTGCCTGACCCAGCCAGCCCAGGCCCCTGGCACATTACGAAGGGTCGCCGTGCCCACCAGCCACAGCGGCTCCTTGGCCCTGGGACTCCCTCATCTGCCGTCCCCCAAGCAGCGGGCCAAGTTCAAGAGGTGGGTACAGAAGGAAAGCAGGGCAAGGAGGGAGGGACCCCAACTCTGGGCTGAGCCCTGTGGGAAGGTAAAGACAGCCTTAGCTTAAGCCTTAGCCTTAGCAACAGTTGATGCCTTTCCTGGGGCTGCCCCCACGGGCCGCTGAGAGAAAACTCAGAGATGCCTCGGCCCCAGTCTCTGTCCTCAGGTATAGGGGAAAGGCCAGATGGGTGACTGGGATCTCCTCAGAACAGGCAGTGAGCGATGCCAGAAAGAGAGGCTGTAGGGCACTGGAGATAGAGAGAGAGAGAGAGAGAGAGAATGTCTAAGCTGAAGAAATTGCCTGACAGAAGTATGGAAGAAAAATATAGCCTGGGAGGTTCCCAGAACCACAGGTGGTTTTTGCCCTCGAGTGTCATGGAGCAAGAGATGGTAAAGGGAGACCCAGATGTACAATCTGAATTTTTGCTTAATTTTTCTAAATGATTGGGGATCTGCATTCTACCGTACAAGGTCTCCATGTTTGTTTCCCATGAAACACAAAGTGTTCTTTCTCCCTTGACTGTGCCTCCCTGTGGCTTTGCACACTATCTGCCCGACAGATCCGTCTGGGGACGGCTGCAGGGGGGGTGTCGCTGAAGCCCAGGGCTGGAGCAAGACCAGTAGGAAATGCAACAGGAAAGGGGGGGCAGGCTGAGAAAGGTCCTTCAGGGTTATCCTGGGGACAGTGGAAAATTCAAAACCGTTTTGAAATAGAAGAGGAGCGGAAAGACATTTTGGGGAGAGGTAAGATGGCTGTTATGGCAATAAGGAGTAACTGTCCCCAGGGAGGATGAGTGATTCCTCCAGGGTCATGGGAGGAATGAGTGCAGGGCTTGGACAGAAGCCCCAAAGCCCCCCCTCCAGCCCCAGTTCTGGCTGAGTGTCACCTGAAGAAAAAGACTTCCTTTGACTCTTCTCCCTACCCCTCCTCACCCACTTCCCAGTCCTGGCGCCCAGGGCAGGGCCAGAAGAGCAAACATCCATTTCTGTTTGGGAGTAGATAGGAAGGTGAATTAGTGCATAGTCCGATGGCATGAAAACCTTCGGTACCTGGCCGCCCTCACCCTGTGACCTTCCTTGGTCATGCCCACCCCACCCAGGGTAGGCAAGGAGAAATGTCGCCCCGTGCTGGCCGGAAGTGGGGGCGGCTCTGCAGGCACCCCCCTGCAGCACTCCTTTCTGACCGAGGTGACCGACGTCTATGAGATGGAGGGGGGACTGCTGAACCTGCTCAATGATTTTCACTCAGGCCGGCTGCAGGCCTTTGGTGAGTCCCAGGGGCTGGACTGAGAGGGTGTGTGTGTGGGGCTGGAGGGCCTGGTCCCTGGGCTGCGGCTGGGGCCAGGGTCCCAAGCTGCTCCCAGGGCTCAGACAGGTGTTGTCCAGGGAAGGAATGCTCCTTTGAGCAGCTGGAGCACGTGCGGGAGATGCAGGAGAAGCTGGCCCGGTTGCACTTCAGCCTGGACGTGTGTGGGGAGGAGGAGGAGGAGGAGGAGGAAGAGGACGGGGTCACTGAGGGGCTGCCTGAGGAGCAGAAGAAGACGATGGCTGACCGCAACCTGGACCAGCTGCTTAGCAATGTGGGTCAGGGCTGGGGGCTTCTGTTCCTGGGGACACGAGAGGGTGGGGGAGGTACATGATCCTAAGGCTATTCCTGGCCCCTGGGTGAAAAACTGGGGGTGCATGGAGTGCCAACCCCCACCAGAAGATGCCTCACAGAGCATCTGAGGTTTGGCCTGGCGCATCTCCTGACAGAAATCTCCTTTCCTCTCTGTTGACAGCTGGAAGATCTTAGTAATTCTATGTATCCTTTCCAGGGGGACCCTGCTCTGTGTGTGTGTGTGTGTGTGTGTGTGAGATACCTCCCACAGATAAAATCAGTTTCCTTGTCCCCACCACCCTCTAGGAGTATTTACAATAAAACCAACATCTCCCCCTTCCTGTCCTACCGAAGCAGAATTAGCCACAAGCTGCCTCCCATGCAGACTTCTCCCGACTATCAGGAGAAAGATAGTTATAGGGAATGTGATTTATCTACTTATGAAGATCCTTGCAAGTGAGGCCCCTGGCTGTCTTAGTCGGTAGAGCTTCAGACTCTTGATCTCTAGCGCTGTGAATTCGATCCCCATGTTGGGTGCAGGGATTACTTAAAAATAAAACCTTTTTAGTTACACTAGTGAAAAAAATTTTTTAAAGAGAGTTAGAGGGGTGAGCAGAGGGAGAGGGAGAGAATCTTAAGCAAGCTCCATGCCCAGGGCAGAGCTCCCTGCAGGGCTCCATCTCACAACCCTGAGATCATGACCTGAGCAGAAATCAAGAGTCCCACCCTTCACTGACTGAGCCACCCAGGCGCCCCCAAAATAAAATCTTTAAAAGAGAATCTTTGCCAGTACTTTAGCTCACACCAATCCATGGCAAAGCTTGTCTGCTGTCTTCCTACTCTTTTGACATTGAGTAATTATTTTCACTGATTTAGATTATCTCCCCAGTTAGTCTCAGCCAGAAATAGTGCGAGTGCACGTACCTGCACGATCTAGACCCAAAGAGAAGGGAGTAAGCCATCTAGCAAGAAGGGCGGGTGTGGACTGCCACCTGGACCACGAATCACCCCGAGTCCTCCGGCCCCGCCCCTTTGTGCGGTTCGGAAAACTAAGCCAATGTAGGATGGGCAGACACGGCTGGAAAGACTGGGGTCCAAAGCATCGCAATCCTTGACTGACTGGCACAGACAGAAGCTGCACCTGGCCGAGAACGCCGAACCCGAGGAGCAATCAGCTGTATAGGTGTCGGACCCAGGCCCAGACTGCTCCTCCCATCCCCTTCAAACTGTGACTTTTTACGGACTCGATCGGGTATTCCACGGCCCCCCAGGTGCTACGGGGGAGGGGGGCACTGGATGGAATTAAATCAGAAAAAGACACCGGCTCCGTGTGCTTCCTCCCCTCTTTGCGCCTTCACTCGGAGAAGGCCCCCAGAACCCGGAGTCACCCCTGCGCGACACACCGGTTTGGACGGTCCCGCTCTGCGTGGCGGGGGGTGGGGCTGGAATTCCCAGCGCGGCTCTGGGAGTGGGAATTGGGAACCCGCGACCAGGTAGCTGCCGGGGAGGAGGATGGTTGCCTTGGAGACGGCAGGGGCGGGGCCGCGCACGGCGCGGACTAGTGACGCAACTGGCAGGCGCTGGTCAGCGGCTGGTCTGTTGGCGCCTGGATGGAGCGGGAGCGGTTGATTCGGAGGGTGTCGGTGCTGCAGGTGCGGAGCGGACCCGGGGCGCACGAGTCGCAGCACGGGATCTCGGATTGGGACCTTCGAACGAGAGAAGGCTATTACGTTCAGTCACCTACCCTCGTTCCCGCCTCTGGAGTTACCGAACCACCCCCACCACCCTGAAGAATGGTGGGACCCACGGACCCCCCACAGGCCTTCCACTCCCACCATGAGCTCCTGCGGGATCCAGGAAGTGGCGGGAAGGGCCTTAAATTCGAGAGGGGGAGCTAGTTCGGCATCCTTCCTTGAACCCCTGGGGACTGTCCTGACGCACAGCGTCACCTCTCCTTTTCCCGTGTCCAGATCCCCTCGTAGTCACTGAGACGACCTCTCCAGGAAAATCCTCAAAATGCCCCCACTTCTGCAGTGATGAGCATTTTCTTTCTCCTTTATTCTCCACGCCAGGCCTGCATCCGGGGCTTCTTGGTCCGACGCCAGTTCCAGAGTCTGCGAGAGGAGTATGAGGCTGTTGTACGAGAAATCGAGGGTGATCTGGGCACGCTTCAATGGACAGAGGGCTGGATTCCCAGGCCCCAGTTCCTCCCAGAGGTAGTACACACCCAGTGGAAGAAGGGAGGGGTAGGAGGGACCTGGGGAAGGGCTTCAAGGAAATGGTAGAATCCACCCTTCCTGTTGACAAGCTTTTCTCAGTGGAGGACTCCACTCCCCACATTCCAATCCTTAATCCTTACCACCTTGTATGCTAAATCTTGGCACCCACATATTTGGAGGGTTTAGCTGTGAGGTTTTCATACTTATGATTTCTCAGAAGGCAAAATCCCATCGGACCCAGAAACCGCAAGGGAGAGCACCAAATCCAGAGCAGGAACTGCGGAGCAGCTTCTTATGTACAGAACCTGAGAAAGAAGCTATCTTGGGGGAAGTGATGCTGAAGAAGTCAGGAGAGAGCTCCGCAAACTCGGGGAGCCTTCTCTGCAGAGGTGACAGCCCCTGGCCTCAGGAGGAGCACAGCAGGAAAGCCAGGAATCCCAGCCAAAGGGAGATCAGAGATGCATCAAGGATGGAGAACCCAGGTACCTCTGTGCCTCGATTCAGGGCAAGCCCCTGACCTGCTCTGAGCCTCAGCTTTCCCATCTGAAAAGTGAAAGGCTTGTGCTCCATAAGCTGCATCCCTCTCTTTTTTCCCAGTGCCTGGTTAAGGGCAACTCAGGGGTGGACAGAGGGAGGGTGCCAGGGCTTAAGGGTAGCCAGGCCTAGTGTGTACCCCTAAAGCCTTCTCCCTTTTTTCTTCCCTCCTTCGCAGAAGCTGCGGGTCCAGGACTGCCCCACAGCCAGACTGAGCTCCAGGAGCTCCAGTACCACCACAACCACTTGGCCATGGAACTGCTGTGGCTACAACAGGCCATCAATAGCCGTAAGGAGGTAGGCACTCCCTTGGAGCCCTGTCAAGGGTGGGGGTTAGGGAAAAGCCTCCTGCTCTGTCCTCAAGCAGTCCTGCCTGGTACAGTGTCTATTCTCTTCCCCAACAGTACCTAATTCTCAAACAAACACTGACATCCCCAGAGACCGGCCAGCCCAGAGACAAGCCCAGCGTGTGCTCAGACCACAGGGCACAGACCTCTGAGAGGGCCAGGTCACAAACAAGCCCGCCACTGAAAAGCCAGTCCTACCGAGACAGGACCGCTAGTGAGCCAGACCATGTGGATGACAGTTGGAGGCTCAGATCCCCACCACACAAGTGCCCAGAAAGACTGGCCACTACAGATAAAACTGCTGATGGGGTCAAGTACAGGGACCCATGTTGCAGGACGGCCGGGCCACAGCTGCTCACACCATCAGATAACCAGGCCTTAAGGAACAGGCTCACCAAGGAGCCAGACCATGGGGAGCAGATGTTTGGACGGACCTGCCCACAGCTGACGACTGTTCTGGATGACCACACCCCCAAAGGCCTCAAACCTAGGGGCTACTGTACTGAGCCTGATTGCCAAAGAGCTAGGCCACAGAAGTTGGAATTCTCAGAGGACCGTGGCATCTTGGAGGAGACCTTGGCAGAACGTGGTGGCCAGGGTCTCTGGAAGACTAAACCACCTAAGGGCTAGCTCCCTAGAGAGAATTCTCTAGGGACAGAACCTCCAATGAACCTAGCCACAAGGAAGGGAAAAACCAGAGGACTGTACCATGGCGATGAATGCCGCCTGAGAAACCATCTCTGACAGGGTCATCCTACATAGGAGAGGACCACTGGAGTGGCAGGCCGTGTAAAACAGGACCACCAGGCTAGGCCTTGGGCAGCCAGGGAAAGACCAGGTTCCAAAGCCGGGTGTGCTATGGAAGGGCGTTGAGAGAGGCAGGGCCTCATCTTTGCTCCCTGGTACCAGCACTTCCTTTTGCCCTTGGCTGTTGGCGGCTAATGGGGCCAAGAGAAGCTGGAGCGAAGAGCTGCTCCAGTATAGGGAGGGGAGGAAGAAGGACATTCTTTCATCCTCGCCTATGGCTTAATCCAGTTTTGGGGACAGGGAATTTCCTGGGATAACTTAAGTAGGGAGCCTGATGGAGAATAAAGGTTTTTCATGGATTCTGCACCTGGTTGCATTCATCTTCTGCCTCTGTTCAGCGTAGAACGGGGCCCTCCTGTTCCTTTCCTGCTGGCATGCGGCATCTTCCCTGGGGCAGGCTGGGAGCCATAGTCCAGGGGGCAGATGGGCCATCCTTGAGAACAGTCCCCAAAGCTGATCATCCTTTGAGCTCAGCCCTTGGGCTGCAGAGTGGCAGGGAGCTTCTGAGGATCTTCCCTCTATCCAGGATTAGAACATCTGTGATTCAGTGTGTTCTCCACCACTTTCTCACTGAGGCCCGCTGTCTTCCTCCCAGTATAGTGATCAGACCCACCCAGCTCTCAGCGAGGCCCCACCGAGGGCCAAGGGCTGGCTGGATGAGACCCTGAAGGCCAACACGTGCTCCTGCAGTCTCTCCCTTTCTTGGTGAAGGTTCGGGCAGGACTCCACTTCTGACTGGCACTGCTCCCAGCCTGCCTCAGTTGCCTGGCAACGGCTCCGCGTCTCCTGCTGAGGGCACACGATGGCGGGTGGTAGCAATCCAGCAGCCAAGAGGGTGGTGATATACCGGAACGGGGACCCCTTCTCCCCAGGTCGCCAGCTGGTGGTGAGCCAACGCCGCTTCCCCACCCTGGAGACCTTCCTCCGCGAGGTGACCTCGACTGTGCAGGCCCCGGTGGCTGTGCGGGCCCTCTATACGCCTCAGGGTGGCCACCCTGTCACAGACCTGGCCGACCTGCAGAATGGAGGGCAGTATGTGGCTGCCGGCTTCGAAAGATTCCGCAAGCTAAGGTGAGTGGCCCAGGGCGGGTCGTATTCGGTTGTATTCGTGCTCAGTGGTTGCTGCATGTGCAGGCACCGTGCATGTTCCGTTCTGGAAGGCAGCGGCCCCACACAGGGCGCGGTCTTACCCCCACTCTTTAGAATGGGAAATCAAGACAGGCTAAGTAACCTGCCTCAGAGTCCACAAGTCACAAATAGCGGAGCCACAGCTCTGGGCGAAGCAGGACATCGATGTTTATGCCCATCACAGTCAGGACCAGCCTGCAAGAATGTTCTGCAGGTGGAGCCCCTTTTTCCAAAGGCTCTTCTTGATTGGTTCCTCTACCACCACCATCACCAAACGCTAACTCCATCCCTCACTTCCTCCCTGCTGTGATCAATCATCCTGTGCTCTCCCAGGCCGGGGTCATCCCCCTCTGCGGGGTGCAGCCATGCCTTCCAAGATGGGAGAAGAATTTTGAGTATCTGAGCTTCCAACTCAGATCTGGCTTCCAGGTGCTACTCAGCTGTCCCCTGGCGTTCCTTGTGATAGCGTAAGGAGCAAGGGGTGGGAAGCCAGAGAGACTTAGAATCCGGGCTCTGTCACTTACTTCCATGTTACTGTAGGCTCATAACTTTCTCCATCTCACAGAAAATGAGATAAAACCTCATGAATGAGAGAATTTCTGAGCTACAATATGATGCTGAGTGAATTAGTTTCTCTTGACCCTTTACCTTAATAGCTTGTGTCTGAGCCCCCAATCCAGATAGTCAGCCTGATGCCAGGCCCTAAGGCAGGTTCAAGGGCCAGCATCTGTTTCTGGACAGATGTCTTGAGACTATCCAGGTGGGAAGGAATACCTGGTAAGCTGCACCCTAGACCCTCACTCTGGCAGCTACCAGTGGGGTACGGTCCCAGGCTCCCCCAGATGACCTGTAACCCTTCTGTCCTTATAGCTATTTACCCCCCGGACAGAAGGATCCAGGTGGGAAGAGCAGCAGACTACCAGTGAGTCTTGGGGGAGGCTGGCCTCCAGCCCTCTGTCTTCTTACCCCTCTTGGGATTGCCCCCCAATTTTGTCTGGGAAGCCAAGGGTTCTGGAAACAACAGGATCTGTCAGGTCCATGGCGGGGGGGTACTCTCCACATCCACTCCGGAGCCAGCTGCTACCCTCCCTGGGGTACAGGGTTTCAAGACTACCCCTTGCTCCTCACCCAGCCTGTTACTTTATCTCCAGGTTGTGGTCCCCAAAGGAAAGAGGAAGCTGTAAAACATATGGGGGCAAAGGGATGGGCAGAATGTGACTTTGGAGAGGTAGAAGCTTCTTTTGGTGAAAGGTGTGATTCATCCCGTCCCTCCTTGCCCCCTCCTTCACTCATCCTACCCGCTTGGACTGACCCATCCGTAGCCAAAGGCCTCAACTCTCTCCTGATCTGAGGGCCTGACTTGGGTTTCAGGGTCCTCCTGTGACTCACTACCCAGGGGACGGGACCCTTGGACCGCGACCACTTGCACGTCCCCCCTGCTATATTCGGTGAGTGCCAGTGTTGGGGAGCAGAAACAGATTTTGTTTCAGTTAAGACCAAGAAAATGTAAGTGGGTTTGTTCCAGGAGCCCCTGGTCGCTGGTGGGGATAGAAAAAGTGCCAGCATGCTTGATGGGTGAAAACGGACCAATGCCTCCGTTCTTAGACCATCTCCGGCCCTGTGCTGCCCTTCTTCCCCTCATGTGTGGGGCGTTCTGGGGTCTCTTCTCCTTACCAGACTGCTTTTTGTCTTAGTGTGTTCAGGAACGGGGACCTGGTAAGTCCCCCATTTAGCCTGAAGTTGCCCCAGGCTGCTGGCGAGGACTGGGAAGCCGTGTTGAAGCTCCTGACTGAGAAGGCCAAGCTTCAGGCGGGGGCTGTGTGCAAGTGAGTGCGGCCCCCGGGGAGGCCCCCGGGGCCATGGAGGGAGGCTCCCTGCTGATTTCGGCTGTCCTTGTGCCTCCCCAAATGGGACTTCCTTCTGTGCCACAGGGAGGGGTCCCTCCACTGAGCCCCTGGAGTAGGGTAGAGCCGAGGTGACTGGCCCAGGTGCCCGGAGGGTCAGCAGCCAACAGGTACCTTGGAGTAGCTGCGCCCAGCCCGGTGCAGTCTGCCGAGTATGCAGAAGCATCTTGTCCACCAGCCTTTACCCACTACGTCTCTCCCCCAGACTCTGCACCCTGGAGGGGCTCCCACTGTCAGCAAGAGATGCTCTGATGCATGGCCATTATTATGTGGCGGTCGGAGAGGAGGAGTTCAAGGCCCTCCCCTATCTGGAGCTGCTGGTGCCCAGCCCCTCTCTGCCCAGAGGCTGCTGGTATGGACGTGGGAGGTGGCGGGGGGGGGGGGGGTGGCAGCAGGGTAAAACAGAGGAAGCCACCCGGATCCCATGCCTGCTCTGCTTACCACAAGCCCTTTTTCTTCATTGCAGGCAACCCCCAGACCCAAAGTCTAAGCCCCACAAGCCACAGGTAGGTGATGGGGGAGGCCATGCAAGGCAGGACAGGAGAGGGGTGACTGGCTGGCCTCTCCTCCAGCTCAGGCTCTCACCACACACCTTGTGGAACAGAGGTTACATTCCCATTTTCCGGAGGAGACAAGTTCACAGGCGTGAAGTCAGCTGCTCAGGGTGACACAGGTCTTGAATGGCAAGGGCCAAACCAGAAGCTGGTGTAAGAGACAGCTCAACTCGGCTCGACAAAGACCTGTGGATTCTGCTGGCCAGGCAGGCCACTGGGAGAGCGAACTGGCCTATGGCATAGCAGGGCCCAGCTCCCCAGCTGATCCCAGGCCTGAGCCCTCCCAAGAAATGAGCCACTGAGCACTGGGCGGGGGTTGGGGGACACGGCCTGGCTTCACTGGGCTTCTTGGGTGCCGGGCACCAGCAGCTCTGTCCCTGGATAAGGCAGCCTGATGGGAAGAGGGAGCCGGGAGGAAGGACACAGGCTGTGAAGACAGATGGCATCTCTCCCAAGCTCCCACAAGCAGCCGGGGCATTCAAGCTTGGCCTGGCAGGAGAGAAGACAAGAACAATCATCACCCAGAGTCCAAGCCCAGTATGCCCTCTACAGGCCCAGGGCCACAGGGCGCAGGTGCCCCAGCCCTCTCCAAAGGAGCCAAGCCCCACTGAGCCATGTGCCTTCTATGCCAGACCCCAGCAGGCCATTCAGCCAAGCAGCAGGCTCCCCACGCTCTTGTTTCCATCAGGTGAGGGGACCCTGGGCCTTTCTTACCCACCCTCTGACGGTGACACAAAATGGCTCCTGCTGTGGGAGAGGTCTATGGGGGCAGAATGCCCAGGGGCAGAGCTGGCCTTGACTTCAGCATAGATCCTTCCTGCTGCCCCATGGGCACACATCATCCCTGACTGCCGCGGAAGGAGCTGGCAACATGAGACAAGGCACAGGGAGACTTGAGGGTGGGATTTGGAAGGGATGGGAGCCAAAGGCCTGCCTCGGAGCTACCCTGCTAGCCTCCAAGGTAGTCTGGACCGTGGAGCAAGGCTCAGGGGAGGGGAAGGGGCTGGGAGAGAAGAGCAAGGGCTCCTCGGGCTGGGCATCCGCTGACACTGCCTCTCTCATCAGGAGTCAAGGGAGTGTATGAGGCTCCCCACCCGAGGAAGGAGACCGCAGGGGCCCAGGAAGTGGCAGATGATGAAGACACCTGCACGGAGGAACCCTTGGATCAGGTGGGCAGGGGCCGGAAGCAGTATGTTGGTTCAGGGGCGAAGAGCTGGAATGGCAGCCCGGGGTCCCAGGAGAGCTTCCCCTTGGGACTGTGAGCCGATCTAACTCTCCAAGCCCAACCTCCTACCTGGTTAAGCGAGTGGGCAGATCTGAAGTTGTAAAGTCTCTTCCTTTCCACGGGTCAGAAACTTCAGCCGAGGGCAGAGGCAACAAGGGGTGCTAATGCTCTGGTCTGCATGGCTTTCTGCCTCCTCCAGAGGACAGCACAGATGGTGGACGAGGCCCTGGGCCTGGAAAAGCAGCCTGGGGCTGGGGCAGCAGTCTCAGCCTCAACCCTGTCTCTGCCATCCTGGGAGTCAGCAGCTCCGGCCAGGAACTGGGGCGGCCACTCTGCGGCCTGTTCCAGGGGACCCAGCACCACCCCTGGGCTCACAGGATACCCAGCAGCCCCTTCGGCCCCACCCCACTCTTCTGCTCCTAAACCTACAGCCCGGTCTTCTCTTCCTTCTGAGCTGGGCAGCCCTAGCCGTGGAGGCCTTGTTCCCATGGGTTTCTCCAGCCAGAGACAGGAGGAGCGCGCCGAGCTTGGGGGAGAGGCTACAACCATGGGAGCAGGCGTGCTGCGATAGAAGAGTACTCGCTGTCCTCCATCCGTTCCGTGCAGATTTATTTGAGGCTACGCCTCACCAGTCCCCATGACACATGGCAGAAGTGACACGGGGTGGGGGACCCAGGCTGTCTGTCTGAAGGGGGCAGGCGGTTGAGGACTCCCACCCACCTCCTAGGTGGGCCAAGCCAGGCCACAGGCTGCTCGTGTCCTCTACACCTGCCGTTCTGTTGTCCCTTCTTCCCCTTGGGTCCCCGCTTCAGCCAGCCAAGGCTGCTGACAGCCCTGATGCCTCCTGTTTGCATCTCGCTCAGCCGGTGGCCGTCTCCACGCTGTCTGTGGACTCTGCTACTGGAACAGTCTGGATCAGGCTGTAGTGACAGTGACTGGGCTGGGGGCCTGACACGACAGCACGGGAAGAGCTGCTGCGGCAGAAGGGTTGCTGGGGAAGTATGAGGTCTCTGGTGGCACATCCAAGCAGCCGAACAGCTCTTTCGCTGCGGTTCTCCTGCGAGAGCCGCCTCGAGGTAGCTACCAGCCCCGGAAGAGGTGAGGGTGTCGAGGCTCAGAGCGGGAGGTGCTGGGTCCATCTGCTTCCCTGGCTGCACCTCCCGGCTCAGGGGCTTCCCAGACACAGCAGGGCTGGAGGGTGGTGTGGGTCCCCTCAAAGGGCAGACAGCTGCTCCTGGGTCTTGCTCACGGAGCTCGTGACGCAGAGTGCAATCCCCACCACGGTGAGCACCATGCCTGTGAATGCTCCTGCGGGGACAGACAGAAATCAAGGGGCTGAGCCCAGCCATGCTAGGAGGAGCTGGTGCAGGGCTGAGGGACCAGTGCAGAGGGAGTCTATCCCTGGAATGCCCAGGTGAAGGAAACTCGGATGGCCATAAGGAAGGAGGAGAGCTGCCGAGGAAAGGGGATGGATGGGGAAAGAGTCTCCTCTCTCCCGCCCACAGGAGCTGGCTCTGGGGAAGGACTGATTGGGGTGGGGAGGCCCAACGGGCGCCTACCCACACGTGCAGTGGCCTGACTTACCTTTCCCACCGATATCCTCTCCGAGGAACTTCCCAACAATCAGTGTGAAGACAATGGCCAGAGAGTTACTGATGGGCACGGCTAGGGTCAGATCTGAATGATCAGAATAAAAAAAAATCTCTGAGATGCCCCAAAACTATCTTTCTTTCTTTTCTTTTCTTTTTTTAAGATTTTATTTATTTGACAGAGAGAGATACACCGAGAGAGGGAATGCAAGCAGGGGGAGTGGGAGAGGGAGAAGCAGGCTTCCCGGTGAGTAGGGAGCCCAATGAGGGGCTTGATCCCAGGACCCTGGGATCATGACCTGAGCCGAAGCAGATGCTTAATGACTGAGCCACCCAGGTGCCCCCCAAAATGGTCTTTCTAGGCACAAAACACATTTTATTGAGACAGCCTGTTAAAAAAGAAAAAAAGGGTATCTCATTTTCCTGATGAAACTGCAGCAAAGCTCAGGATTCCAACCATGTTTCCTGACTCTCAATTTTATGCTCCCTCCACTCCTGCACGAAGACCCAAACTATAAGGTGGTCTGGGACCACCCTCGTTTGTGGCTAAAGATGAGGTCTTTGCACTCAAAGAGCTCCTGAGATTGCAAGAATATTGGGACAGATAGGCCCCAAAGCCAAGAGGATGCAGTAGATGAGTGCAACAGCGCAGCCACCATTTATTAAGTGCCACCTGTGTATACATCTTCAGTCTTCACAACAGCACCGCGAAAAGAGCATTATCACCGTGCGTAAAGGAAACAAAAGCTCAAAGAAGACACGTACATTGAGGCAAATCAAGGACTTAAACCGAGGGCTGCTTGACTCCAAAGCCTATGTCCTGACTGAACAAAGCGGAGGTGGACAAACAGCCCGTGAAGCACATCTGATTCTGTTTCAGCTCGGGCTCGAAACATGGAGCCTGAGGGAAGTCAGGAACATGTTCAGGATAGGCCCCACAGGGTTGGGCCTTAGGTAGGGGACAGCCCAGGATCGGTCCCTTACTTTTGAAGTTCCAAAGGACTGATTCCCAAAAAACAAACCTGAAAGACCAATCTAGTTAACAGGGTTAGCTTAAAATGTGTTATGCTTAAATTTTGTACACTTAAAACTTTTGGGGCGGGGGCAGGGACACCTGCGTGGCTCCGTCAGTTAAGCATCTGCCTTCAGCTTGGGTCATGATCCCAGAATCCTGGGATCGAGTCCCATGTCCAGCTCCTTGCTCAGCGGGGAGCCTGCTTCTCTCTCTATCTGCTGCTCCCCTTGCTTGTGCACACACTCTCTCTCTCTCTGACAAATGAATAAAAATCTTTAAAAAACAGAGAGATAGAGCCAGAGACCACAAGCAGGTGGAATGGCAGAGGGAGAGGGAGAAGCAGACTCCCTGCTGAGCAGGAAGCCTGACTTGGGGCTCGATCCCAGGACCCCAGGATCATGACCCGAGCTGAAGGCAGAGGCTTAACCCAGACTGAGCCACCCAGGCGCCCCCACACCTAAAACTTTTTAAGAAGATAGGGGCACCTGGCTGGCTTAGTCGGTAGAGCATGTGACTCTTGATCTCAGGGTTGTGAGTTCAGGTTCCACATTGGGTGTAAAGCTTGCTTTAAAAAAAAAAAAAAAAAACCTTCTAAGAAGATAGACCTCGTATTAAGTGTTCTTACCACACACACATACCAAAAAAAGAGAAGTACCAATCAGACACTGAATTACTTGAATATGACAAGACTAAAAGGAAGAACTGTCCTGCTTCTCATCCCCTGAAGAGTCTCCACCACAGCTGGGATTTCCCATCCAAGAAACTGACCACAACTCCTACCCACTCAGAGCTGGTCCCTTGGGCTTACACCCCTTCCATGGCACGCCGTGACTGCTAAAGACTGGTCCGAGACAGTAGATGGGGAAAGGAAGCAGCATGGGGCAGTGGAAGAGCAGAGGTCCCCATGTGATTCTGGTTAGGTCTTCAATTCACTGTACCCTATACCCGTGCTAGCAAGGTGAGAGCATCTCCGTACCACAGGGCTGCTGTACAGTGAAACGGTCATATGTCTAGTCCCTGAGTATATACATCCTTGATAAAGTGGCCACTGTAGCTGATTATTGTCACAGGCAGATGCTAAAGGATGGAGGTGGGGCAGACGATGACATAACAGGACCCGAATCTTGCCATTTGCTCAAAACTTGGTAAAGGGCTAAGTGTAGTCAGCTGGCCAGAGCATTCAGCATTCTTGGGCAGCAGGGAGCACCAAGTTTTCAAACTTTCTTTTCTTTTCTTTTTCCAAGCTTTATTTTAAGTTTTATTTAAGTAATCTCCACGCCCAACATGAGGCCTGAACTCATGGCCCTGAGATCAAGAGTGGTGTGCTCTACTGACCGAGCCAGCCAGGTGCCCCCAGAACTTTCTTTTAAATGATGCCTTATGAGAAGCCCCAAATGCAAAAGAGAGAAACATGGAGTGCCTCTAGTTGAAGCTAAGGGGGCAGCTCTGGAGGTTGGCCTGTCTCTTCACCCTCCCATGGCTTCCAAGGGGTGCCCCAGAGCTCTCGGGGACCCAAACTCCCCTCAAGTTCCCGGGGTGCTTGGCTGAGATTCCAGGAGAGATGAAACCACAGAAGGGAGACTTCTCATAGTAAACCTCAAGAGCATAAACTTTAAGTAATATATGGCTTCAAATCCTTTTGCACTGACATGCTTGGGACCTTGGATAAGGGAAGTAAGTTGCCCCAAATTCTTTAACTTCATCTCCTACATGGAGATCATCAGGTCTGCTCTGTAGTGCCATGATGAGAATCAAATACAGGCCTGCCTCGTTTTATTGCACTTCTCTCTTTCTCTTTTTTAAAGATCGATTGGTTTATTTATTGTAGAGTGTAGGGGGTAAGGGGCAGAAGGAGAGGGAGAGAGTCCCAGGCAGACTGCGCTAAGCACGAGCCTAATGCGGGGCTCAATCTCACAACCCTGAGATCACGACCTGAGCCAAAACCAAGGGTTTAGATGCTTAACCAACCACAACACACACGCCCACTTGCTTTTTTTATTTTTATTTTAGGGTTTTATTCATTTATTTGACAGAAAAAGAGAGAGAGAGCACAAGCAGGAGGAGTGGCAGGCAGGTGGAAAGGGAGAAGTAGGCTCCCCTCTGAGCAGGGAGCCCCACGTGGGGCTTCATCTGAGACCTTAGGATCATGACCTGAGCCAAAGACAGCTGCTTAACCGACTGAGCCACCCAGGGGCCCCTTTGTTTTTATTTTATTTCTAAGTAAACCCTGTGCTCGAACTTATGCTCCTGAGATCAACAGTCGCAATGTCTACCAAATGAGCCAGCTGGGCACTACTAAACATAACTTTTATATGCACTGGGAAGCCAAAAAAATTCATCTGATCTGCTCTGCAACATTTGTTGTTCTGCAGTAGTGTGGAACCAAACCTGTAGTATCTCTGCGGTACAGCTACAAAGTGTGTAAAACTCGCACAGTATCTGACGCAGCAGAGGACAGTCAACAATCACGGAGGAAGGAAACAAGGAGCTGCTTGCTGAGCTCCTATAGGGTACATCAGCTACTCGGCTAGACGCTTCCCATACACTGAATGTAATCTCTCAGTGCTACAAAAACCATCCTGTAAAACCAACACTCAAACAAGAGACTCGCTCAAGGTCAGGCAGGTGGCACACTGTGGAAGCAAGTGTCAAGGCCAGCTGCCGGCACAGCAAATGAACCTTCCCTCTTCCTCCGCTGCTGCACAGGACCACCAGGCTTCAAACCAACCCCAGTGCCTGGCAGCATACTTATAAACAGCCCACTGTGCCCCCAGCTGCTCAGAGAAGAGGGTGCAAAGAGGGAATCACAGATGGTGGGGTCTCCTTCACTCATGGGAACGGGTGTTTCAGGCCCCCTCCCCAAGTGACTCTTCCGGGTGGCCTCCACCACTGAACACAGCAGTTCTAAGTCAGAGACCCACCTGTTGACGCCAAGGTGAGGTAGTAGAGAAGGGAGCCACACTGGTTGAGGAAAAAGGGCATCAAGTACTGGAAACAGAAGAAATCTGCATCAGTATGATGCTTGAGTGAGAAGCACTGACTTCTTTGAGCTTCTAGATACACACTTCCTTGGAGGAAACTCCAAGGAAGCTTCCTTATAGCTATAAGGGTCCAGAGAGTGGTTAGCCTTCTAAAAAGGACCCTTCCAGAGTGGGCAGCAAGTTACTGAACTCCATGTCTCGGCCTTGAATGCTTCTCCCTCCGCCCTGCTAGTTCCCATCCCCCACAATCCTGCAAGTCTCTGAATGCCAATGTCACTCCCTCCAAGAAGCATTCCCATAGGCTCCTAGGTCCAGCCTCTTTCCTGTGAACTCAGGAAGCACTTAATCTGTACATCTCTCACAGCCCTTAGCCCTGAGACGTGGTTGTGTCTCTGTCTTCTCTTTCCCACTAGCTTAGACTGGCAGCACTGAGGTCAGAGGTAGTTCTCCATATCCTTCCTTAACCTCCCTCTCCAGGGTCAATTTAAGCCCCAAGTCCTCCCTAGGAAGGTCTGTTGGAGGGATCACCATAATAAAATATTAGTAAACCAGCCATAGATTGAACACTAATTATGTACTGGACCCAATGTTAAGTGCTCTAGGTGCCTCACCTCACTGAATCTTCACAACTGCCCTATGAGGTGGTTACCATTAACATTCCCATTTTGCAGATGATGAAACTGAGGCTCAAGGAGGAAAACTGACTCTTCCAAGAGCTTCCAGCGAGTAAGCTGGTGGGGAGCAGATTCTGACCCAGACTCGTTTGACTCCAGAGACCAAATTTTTAGCAGCTATGTTCGAGAAAGGGGTCATACACGACACACCTCAGTATTCAAGAAGAGGGTCTTCATCTCCTGCAGCAACTGCCGAGCCCAGCTCCGCTCACGAACCTGCTGCAGGCGAGAGGAGGCCCGCTTCAGCAGCGGCTGTGTGCCACCCCACAAGGCGGCCACCAGCACCAATGCCAGCACCTGTCCTGGATGGAGATGCGAGTAACCCTCACCTCCATAAAAACGGCCGCTCGCCGGGTCTGGTCCTCCTCGAGCCTCCCCTCCCCTCCCCTCCCCAGCCAGCCGCCCCCACATCCCTCCCCCGCTCTCCGACGCCCCGGGTGGGACTGGCGGATAGGACAGACCCCGGGAGGCCGGAGTTTGGGGTTCGGGCAGGGGTCAAGGTCAGGTGGTGGAGAGGGAGCGGGAAATGTACTCCCCAAGGTTTGGGAAGCCCCTGGAGGGGTGGGGCCGCCTACCCACCTAGAGACGCCGCCATGGCAACGCCGGTCCCGTCCACTTCCGGAAACGAAGGGGCGGAGACCCACAATCCGGAAGTGGCGCCAAAGCCTCTTCCGGTCCTACTCACGTTGCTTCTTTCCTCTTGTCAGCGCCGGGATGGTGAGTTCCCCTAAGTTGGGTTGTTAACTTGGGGGTCTGGGACTGGGGTGGGGGCCGAGCCTGGGCCCCGACACACCTGTCCTATCCCCACAGAAGCCGATCCTGCTGCAGGGCCATGAGCGATCCATTACGCAGATTAAGTACAACCGCGAGGGAGACCTCCTCTTCACGGTGGCCAAGGACCCTGTGAGCGTTGGCAGAGGGCGGGCCGGCGGGACCTTGGCGGGGGTGGGGGGACGCCGGGAGGGGGCGAGTTCATTCTGCCAGGGCGACAGGTGCACAAGCCCGTTTTGCCGGGAGTAGGTGGGTGAGAGCATTATATCGCGAAAAAGGCTGTTGTTGATAGGAGTGGCCGGGAGGAAAAAAGCAAGAGACCATTAAGGAAGGGGAACGGGGACTAGAGTGACTATTCTTCCAGGGTCAGGGAACAGACCACCTCTAGAAGGGGAAGGCTGATCCGTGGGCCGTGAGGGGCAACAGAGGACTGCTTTACTGGAGGTGTCCCTGGTCTCATTTCAGTAGGTCGTTCTGGGCCCCATCCTGCTTTTCACAGAGTGCGAACAGCCCCTCACAGTACAGCCTTTTGAGACACTTCCCTATGGAAGACATTAACTTTAGTAGCTAAAAGTGGGGGTTTGGAAGCCAGCAGACCCGACTTGAATCCTGACCCCTGCATCCGAGTAGCAGTGTGACTTTGAGCATGTCATTTAACCTTTCTCAATGTGGTTTCCTTTTTTATAAATTATGGGTACTAATAGTACCTCCCTCGTGGGGTTGTATTTAGGGTTAAATGAGGTTATTCAAGTAAGGAGCTGAGCACAGTAAGTACCTCGTGCATATTAATGGAGAATTGTTAGTCATTTACATTTTAAATTCCTTAGACATCATTTTTTTTTATTTTTTTATTTTTTTATTTTTTTATTTTTTTTTAAAGATTTTATTTATTTATTTGACAGACCGAGATCACAAGTAGGCAGAGAGGCAGTCAGAGAGAGAGGAAGGGAAGCAGGCTCCCTGCTGAGCAGAGAGCCCGATGCGGGACTCGATCCCAGGACCCTGAGATCATGACCTGAGCCGAAGGCAGCGGCTTAACCCACTGAGCCACCCAGGCGCCCCCTTAGACATCATTTTATTGAAGACTCACAGATACCCTTTGAAGAAGGCATTATTGTTGTGTCCATTTTACAGACAGGAAAATAAGCTCAGAGGAGAGAAGCAGTGTAGTTGAGGGTTTCGGGAAGGACCGGGACAATGGCATGGAGATGTTTTTGCAAGCCTCCTCACTCCCCTGCCACTTAACTGCAGGAAGGAGGAAAATCCAGAAGTTGTTCTTTTTATCAGCAAGCTGCTGTTTCCCAAGAGATGAGTAGAAGAGGGCAAAATCTAGCCTGGCTAGAGGCTGCTGAGGGTTCCTGGGGAACCTCCAAGGAGGAGGCCATTGCTCTGCTTGGGATGTTTACCACCTGTCACACTGTCTTTGACTCCTCCAGATTGTCAATGTGTGGTACTCTGTGAATGGTGAGAGGCTGGGCACTTACATGGGCCATACTGGAGCTGTGTGGTGTGTAGATGCTGACTGTATCCTTGTCTTTGCTCTGAGTCAGTGCCCCCCGGGTCTGCCAGCAACGGAGAGGCTGCCGACTTGGGAGTTGGGAGTTTGGGATGCTATTGTGGGTCTTGGGAATGATGCCTACCTCCTAATCCCTGGTTCTTTCACTGCGTGGGGGAGCATTCAGGACAAGTGCCAGTTCTAGACGAGGAGGTTAGAATGCTCTGAGGTGAGGGAGGAAGAAAGGCTGTCTGGGGCTGAACGGGGAGGTGAGTCCGTTGGTTTTCCAGGTGGACAAGGGCTCAGGTGAACTCGGTCATGTTTCTTAACACCCTCTTCAGGGGACACCAAACATGTTCTCACCGGCTCAGCTGATAACAGCTGTCGTCTCTGGGACTGTGAAACAGGTAAGTCTGGAACATTTGCTTTTTCACCAGACAGTGAGGACCCACAGTGTACCTGTTTAGGTGAACAGGTTTTGGGGAAACAAAGATCAATCCAGAGATGCCTCCTGTTATAAGGAATGAGAAAGAGACAAGGAGAGGAAGAGACCAGAAAAGAAGCAGTACAGTAAGCTAGAAGGCCCATGAGAGAAAGCATGGAGCACTGTGGAAGGCTAGAGGGAGGCAGCTGACTGCCTGGAACGGGGACAGGAACAACCCGGCAAAGTTTCCCAAGGTAAATGTCATACAAGCTGGGGCTTAAAGGATGAGAAAGAGGCACCACTTTGGCACATTCTGGAATGAACGCATGGCAAAGTGTCCTGTCCAAGTCATCTGATCTGATGGGAGCTCTTGCTTCTTGGGGGATGAAATAGACAGTCAGGAGAGAAGATGAGGCAGGCTAGGGTCCGAATAGGCCTCGAATTTCAGACTCAAGGGCTTGGCTTTGTTCCTTAGGACTTGGCATGCTGTGGAGGTCCCTGAGCAGGGAAGAGTGTGTTTCATTTTGGTGAGCTCAGGTAGCAGTGGGGAATATTGGAAGAACAGATGAAAGACACGGGAGCCTATTAAGCTGCCCCATCTAGCAAATATTTACTGGGCACCCAGTTCTGTGCTGGGTTGCTGCTGGGTTCTGGGGACACGCAGAGAAAGGAGAACAGATCCTTGTGTTGGAGAAAGGCATCCTGAGGAGAAGACAGAGGTATTACAGGCACTAGGAGCAATGCCCGAGCAACCGGATGTCTGAGGAGAGATGGTGGGGCGGAAGTTAAAAATCTTGAGCTGAAGCATAGTGAGGAGGAGGCGGTGGTGGGTTACGGCCCCTAGAGCTGGAGACACAGCGGATAGGAGGATAGAGAGTGTCCTCCCCTCGATGCTGTCGGGCAAGGGATAGCCCAGACTCTGCCTTTCCCCAGGGAAGCAGCTGGCCCTCCTCAAGACCAATTCGGCTGTCCGCACGTGCGGCTTTGACTTTGGCGGCAACATCATCATGTTCTCCACGGACAAGCAGATGGGCTACCAGTGCTTTGTGAGCTTCTTTGATTTGCGGGATCCGAGCCAGATCGGTGAGCCTGCGCTGTGGGGGTTGGGACTGTGGCTGGGGTGAGGGGCGCGGCTCCCGAGCCCAGGGCCTGACATCTTCTCCCCCTGCCACAGACAACAATGAGCCCTACATGAAGATCCCTTGCAATGACTCCAAGATCACCAGTGCTGTTTGGGGACCCCTGGGGGAGTGCATCATCGCAGGCCACGAAGGCGGGGAGCTCAACCAGTATAGCGCCAAGGTGAGGAGGAGGCTGCGGGCCGAACCCAGCAGAATGAGTCCCTTCACAAGGCAGGATAGCACAGTAGTGCAGAGCGAGGGCTAGGTTCAGATACAGAGGTCACCACTTTTTAGTTACTTGAACTCAGGCAAGTTACTCCCCTGAGCCCATCTCTCTGTAAAACGTTGCAAGGATTCATTGATATCAGGCGTTCGAAAAACTTGTCAGAGAGTACTCGGGATATGTTCAGAGTGATCACAAGGAAGCCTTTTCCCTGCCACCACTGGGTGCCAGGCCTGGCGCTGGGCTCTGAGGACAAAGACCTGAATCAGACGTGGGCCCTGCCCCCGGGAGACAGACTGGCAGACAGCTGGCACGGGAGCTGGGCTGTGGGTTCTGCCACCGTAGAGGTCTCAGCCAAGTACAGAGAGTGCCCTCGGTCACAGAGAAGGTGGCCCGGACATCAACGCTGGAGAATAAATGGAGCTTCAGGCAGGAAGAGAAGAGAGTCTGGGGTTGTTGGGACACAGTATTGGGGGAAGTGGATAGTGACTAGATTTTTTTTTTTTTTTTTTTTTTTTTTGAGTGCTGGAAGATAAGGAACCATGATTTTCCTTAGGCAATAGGGAATCTTTATTTTTTATAAAAGATTTTATTTATTTGAGAGAGGGAGAGAGGGATTGAGAGAATGAGTGGAGGGGCAGAAGGAGAAGCAGACTCCCCATAGAGCAGGGAGCCTGATGCGGGACTCGATCCCAGGACCCTGAGATCATGACCTGGGCTGAAGGCCGACGCTTAACCTGCTGAGCCACCCAGGCACTCCCAGGAGGAAATCTTTAATTGGCGATTGGCAATCAGATTTTTCTCTTTAGAAAGCTTTGCGGGGGACGCCTGGGTGGCTCAGTTGGTTGGGCAGCTGCCTTCGGCTCAGGTCATGATCCCGGCGTCCTGGGATCGAGTCCCACATTGGGCTCCTTGCTCATCAGGGAGCCTGCTTCTCCCTCTGCCTCTGCCTGCCATTCTGTCTGCCTGTGCTTGCTCTCTCTCCCTCTCTCTCTCTCTCTGACAAATAAATAAATAAAATCTTAAAAAAAAAAAAAAAAAAAAAAGAAAAGAAAGCTTTTGCGGGCTTAGTTCGGAGAATGGACCTGAATGAGGCAGTAGCTCTGGGGATGTGGAGCCCTGGACAGAGTCAAGAGACATTTAGGGGTGACTGATAAGGTGGGGTTAAGGAAAGGGTCAAGCGCGGGCTGTCTTGGATTTGCATCTGGGTGCCTGGGTTCCTGGCCAGGGCTGGCGCATACTACCATAAGGGTTAGTCAGTCACTCAGCAAACACGAACTATAGTCCTCTAGGCCCCAGACCTGCCCCAGATCCACCCGCAGGAAGGGAACGGGAACCAAGGTCAAAGGCATACATAATGCTGGGTGCTAGCACATAGTGGAGCTGTTCTGTGCCTTCAGATAGGCCTGACTGCAAAGCTAGTGCTTACTCCCCGAAATATAGAAGCCAGATAGGCCCTACCATGTGTCCACACTGATGGAGGAGACAAAAATACATCCTTCTCACAAGTAGTTAAAATAATTCAGGAAAGGGGCACCTGGCTGACTCAGTCAGTAGAGCATGCGACTTTTGATCCTGGGGTCGTGAGTTCACGCCCTGCGATGGGCATAGAGCTTACTTGAAAACAACAAAAAATAACTGAGGAAAGGGAAAAAAAACTTCTCTGAGGGTCTCCTGTGTGCGAGGCGCAGTGCCCACAAGGCCTTTTAATCATCTAACCAGTGTCTGCAGGATATAGGCCAGGTTCCGGTCACAACAAAGTCAGATGAGACACAGTCCCAGTATCCCTACAGTGACCCTGGGTGGTGGGCTTTTAGTCCTCTTGTTTTCCAGAGAGAGAAATTGAGGTAGCAAGAGGTGCTTCTGAGGGCAGACTCGCAGACTCTGCTCTTTGTGCTGCACAGGCTAGCAGGTGGCTGAGTTGGAAGGGAAGTCAGGAGATGAAGTAGCCCTTTGAGACGATCTAGAAAAAGCTGGACAGGCAGCAGTCCCGGTGGACTGTGACCCCAACCCTGGCCGGGCAGGGGGTGAGCACAAGCTCTCTGCATCTTGCAGGTTGCAGGAACTCCGACGAGTCACATCACCCCTCTGAACCTTACTTTCTGCCTTTGAAAATGGCCTTTAAAAGACCCACTTCATAGGGTCAATGTGAGGATGAACGAAGTCAGGTGTTGAACACATGGCACGGTGCTCGGCGGAGTGTGACCATTCACAATCTGGGGACTTTGTGTTGAAAGAAGGAGGAAGGGAAAACGGCTCTACCAGTGTAACATGCTGATTAGTTCCTGGGTCCGTAGATTTGTTCCCATCAGCCCGTGTTTTCCTAGCCTGACTAACTGTGTTGATGAAGTGTGTACACATGGGCCAGGTTGGGATGGGGGCTTGGGAGTGGGGGTGAATGTTGTTCAGGGGATACTTAGGCCAACCCACCCAGACACCCCTGCCTCGCTACCCCTAGCCGGGACAGGGAGCTGTATAGAAACCTCAGCGGAGCAGTGGGGCTGGCAGAGCTTGGGCCTCCTGGAGCCTCATTCTTCCGCCTTCCCCAGTCTGGAGAGGTCCTGGTGAATGTCAAGGAGCACTCCCGGCAGATCAATGACATCCAGTTATCCAGGGACATGACCATGTTTGTCACCGCCTCCAAGGACAATACGGCCAAGGTAAGCCTGGGCGAGGAGTCTGGGTGGGGGGCTGCTCCCACCCCCTACAAAGCTTTCCTCTTGCCCGGCTTTGCCTCAGAAAGACTCCTGTTACAGACCTCTTCCCCCATCTTCTCTCTCTAGCTCTTTGACTCCACAACTCTTGAACACCAGAAGACTTTCCGGACGGAACGTCCAGTCAACTCAGCTGCCCTCTCTCCCAACTATGACCATGTAAGGGGACCCCACCCAGGCTTCCAGGATCTAGATGTTCATCTAGCAATTGAGATATGAACTCTTTGGGAAATAGTGTCAGGTAGAGGGGAGATTGCCAGAGCAATGAGAAGGCTGGAAGATAGGGAAGCCACAGAGGGCAGGGCAGGAGGTAGCTGAAGGGTCTGTGTGGGCCCTGCCCTTCGAATCCTCTTGGTCTGATGTAGGAGGTATTAAAATCTCATGGGGTGGGGGTAAAAAATGGAAAATGGACTTGCCTGCCCTTTGGGCCCGGGTAGAGTTTCTTCTTCTCCTCAGGTGGTGCTGGGCGGTGGTCAGGAAGCCATGGACGTAACAACCACCTCCACCAGGATTGGCAAGTTTGAAGCCAGGTAAAGAGAGGGGACGGGGCACCTGGGTGGCTCAGTGGGTGAAGTGTCTGCCTTCAGCTTAGGTCATAATATCAGAGTCTTGGGATCGAGTCCCGCATCAGGCTCTGAGCAGGGAGCCCGCTTCTCCCTCTCCCTCTGCCTGCTGCTCCCTTGCTTGTACTCTCTCTCTCTGTGTGTCAAATAAATAAAATATTTAAAAGGAGGGGCTTTTCCAAATTGAAACCCCACGGAGTATCTTTCGTGATGGACACAAACCACATACCTGAGGAGACTTCCTTATTTCATCGCCCGCTAGGACTTACAGCCAGATTTGTGGCCTTCCTGTGACAAGTGTGTAATACAGCCGCTACGAGCATGAACTGGGGCTCCCCCTGAGGCCCTGGACCCATCCTCGTATTTCTGCTCCTGGTTTCCTCCACTCTGTATTGGGGACAGCAGTAGTAGGCTTCTCTTCTAAAATAGTGCACATTTAGTGCATGAGTTCCTACTTGCTGCCCGGCACGTGGTAAGGAAGTGTTAGCCAGGCCTGCGGGCAGACACTTGGGTCCAGTCTTACCTTCCTCTTGTTCTGTTCACATTCATTCTCCCTCATCCCGGTTCCCCACTTTCTGCTTTGCCTTTGGGGAGTGGTACGTCCAATATGCCTTGGAAGGAGATGGAGAGTGACCTTTCCCTTCCCTCCACCCTCCTCCAGGTTCTTCCACTTGGCCTTTGAAGAAGAATTTGGAAGAGTCAAGGGTCACTTCGGACCCATCAATAGTGTTGCCTTCCATCCTGATGGCAAGAGGTAGGGTCCTGTGCAGGGAACTGAGCTCACCCCGGGTCTGGTCTCTGGCCCTTTCCTGTGTCCTGCTTCCCGCCCCCTGCTGTGCCTGCCTCCCCTCACAGGGGACACCTGACTGGTCCCTGGCTCTGTCTCTCTCTAGCTACAGCAGCGGAGGCGAAGATGGTTACGTCCGCATCCACTACTTTGACCCACAGTACTTTGAATTTGAGTTTGAGGCTTAAGAAGCTTGGATCGCCATCAGGACCTGGAGAAGTTTCTGGGCCAGGGCTCACAGAAAGTTTTGGACTCTGAGAAATAAATTAGTTTGGAAATAAGTGGTTTCTGGTCAGAAATTTTGTGGGGACTGTGTCATCCTTTTCCCTTCTCAGTGACACCCCAGCAAGCTGGTACCATTCAGGACATCTTTATTAGTTAGACCTCCTTACACTACAGACACTTGAAACCTGGAGTCTTGGTATGTTTTGGACTAGGCTGGGTAGCAGGCGCCCTCATCCAAGGTCCAGAGGTGTTGAGGGACCTGGAGGGGTCTTGAACATCTCAGCCACTATCCAAGGAGTCAGCAATTAAAGTTGGGGCTTAGAGGTTGGCTCACAGCCCTCTGTCTTCTCCTTAGATGCCAGTCTTTGCCACACCTTCTCCCAAGCCACCTGGGAAGGTTCAGGCGGGCGGATCCAGCGCAGAAACAGGCCTGAGGAGGAGGAGGAGGACAGATAAGGAAGCTCAGCAGAGGAAATAGCTGCCCAGGGGAGGAGGTGGGGGAGGGGGGGTCACCTTGCCACAGTCGCAGGCTCTGGGGCTCCACAGAGGGCCAGATGGCCAAGGGATTGGGGACGTAGAGCGGGTTCCGGAGTTTCCGTCGCACTTTCGGCTGGTTGAGCCCAGACCATAAGGAGTGGGTTCGAGTCCTCACTTCACACAGGCATCTGTAGGGAGTGAGTTTCCAGACTTAAGCTATGCCTTCTGGGATTCTGGACTGGGGACCCTGGTTAGGGTGACTGCCACCCTGGGGGCAGTGACAACCTCCCCTTTTTCCTGCAGAGGTTCTTGCCAGTCACATCCTGAACTGGGCACTGGAATAAAGTAGAACAAGACAAAGTTCTAGTTCAGGAGATCATTTAGCTCTGCCTGGAAGTGTCAGGAAAGGTAACTGAGAATGGGCCCCGTGGCTGGTTCTGTCCGCAGAAGTTCACCAGGTGTCCAAAAGCGTGGAAATACAGGGCCAAGAGCAAGAAAGTGGGAATGGGCCCAAGTGAGTGTTGCTGGGTTTCTGTTTTTTTCTCATTTTGAGAGAGAAAGCGTGAGCAGGGTGTGGAGGACAGAGGGAGAGGGAGAGAGAATCAAGCAGGCTTCACGTCCAGCATGGAGCCCACTGAGGAGCCCAACACGGGGCTCGATCTCTTGACCCCGAGATCATGACCTGAACCGAAATCAAGAGTCAGATGCTTAACCAACTGAGCTGCCCGGGCTCTCCTGTTTGTTAGTGAATTTTTTAAACTGGTGACAGAGAACAGTGTGGCGGCTGTTCCCACAGCCTACATGGAAAGAAGGGTCTGGAGTGGGGTTAATAGGAGGACCCTTTGACAGGAAAGGCCAAGATAAGAAAGTTTTAGGAGAAAGGCTATATATGGAGGACAGGAGAGGGAGGTACATAAAGACAATGGTTTCTCAGCTGGGTGACCCAGTTGTGGAGTCAGTGAAAACAACCTTGTAGGGTGGGGGGCGGGGTGGGCGGGGGGGTGGCAACAGAAGTGAGGAGAGGACTGGGCCCTCCCTTCCCTCACATCACATTGATGAGAGAAAGACGGCTTTGGGGGGCTTGGGAGCATAAGCAACAGGCGAACCAGATTGTAAGAACCACTACTGCTGGGGTGTCCACCTTGCTGGAAACTGCGCTGAGCACTTCCCATGCTTTAACCTGGCTAATCCACACGTCCCCCCTCACCCCTCCATGCCGGCTGCTAGAAGACTCCGTGCTACTGACAGGAAACACGTTTTCCATGATCACCCAGCAGGTGAGTGATGGGAGCCAGAAGTTAAGCCCAAACAATTCGACTCCATTTCCAACCTCTACTCTCGCTTCACTGGAATCAACCCTGCGGAGCGGCAGAGAGCCCCGGAAGTGATTTCTTTGGCAGCAACTTTCCCCTTCAGTCCTTGTTTTGTTTTGTTTTTAAAGATTTTATCCATTCATTTGACAGACAGAGATCACAAGTAGGCAGAGAGGCAGGCAGAGAGAGAGGAAGGGAAGCAGGCACCCTGCTGAGCAGAGAGCCCGATGCGGGACTTGATCCCAGGACCCTGAGATCATGACCCGAGCCGAAGGCAGCGACTCAACCCACTGAGCCACCCAGGCGCCCTCAGTCCTTGTTTTTAAGCTAGGGGTGCACTGGTTCTCGGCTCCGAAGAGAGTGGGTAGGTCTGAAGAATGAGCCTTGGGCCCATTCAAATCTGGGTTTGCAGAAGTTAGGGGGAAGGGGGTGAGATGTGGAGGCAGGGGAGGAGAGAACATGCAAGAGTTTTCCCCAAAGAGAAACTCAGCCAAAAGGGAAAGATGTCTTCTAGGGACCTCGGCGCTGACGCAGCCTGGCCTGCGCCTGGCCCCTGACCCACCGTGACAGCCCCTTCGCTCACCTCTCCTTTTCGCTGCTGCAGAGGAAGGTGCCAAAAGGGGAGGCATAGGCGTGCTCAAACAGGGCCAACAGCAGCCCCTCCCCAAACTCCAGCGACAGCGGGAACTGGCGGCCCAGCTGCCACACGCAGTCCAGGAAGAGGAGGAAGGTGGGTGCCTCGTGCTTGGGGCAGGCATGGGAGAAGGCCGAGTGGGCACAGCGCAGCTGGAAGGGGTGGCCGGCCTGGGGAGGGGGCAGAGCGATGGGCACAAGGAAGCAGGGTCTCTGGATGAAGGGGCGGGGCTGGGGCTGAGCGGCCACTTACCTGGATCCACTCACGCTCCACCAGCTCCTGGAAACCAGTCATGGTCCGGCTCAAGGGGTCCAGGATGAGCTGGGCCAGCGAAGTCACCAGCAGGGTGCTGTCCGTGCCTTCAGCCCCGTGCACCAGGACGCAGGCCTCTTCCCTGTGGGCCAGGGCTGTTAAGAACAGTGGCCAGTCCTTCCCAGCCTGGGGTGGCCGGGCCAGGAGTCAAATGGACCCATTTCCAGGCTGTCCGTGCTTACTGTGCCCAGGGGTTGAGGGCCTTGCTGTCCGCCCTGTTCTCTGCCTTGTGGCAGGGGGCTTACCTCTCCACGCCCCGGGCTGCTAGGCAGGCGGTGCTCAGGGCCTCTTTCACATGTGCCAGCCAGTGGCAGGCCTCTAGTTGACTGAGCCAGCCGTCCATGCTCTGCTCCAGGTCCCCGCAGGCTTCCACCAGCCGCACGAAACTCTCCTGTAGGGGCCGTCCCCTGTACAAATGGGAATCTGGTCATTCCATCCCCAACCAAACTCTGGTGAGCACAGCCTGGGAACAAGTGCTCCAGACCAACAATGCAGACAAAGAGGAACCCATCTGACAAGAGGGACACAGGACCCTTTGGGGAGCCCACCTAATCTCATGGAAATGAGTCCATATCTTGGAGGACTCCCCAATCTGATGGAGAAGACCCCAGACCCCTTGGGGGAGACCTGGTCTGTTGGGGGGTACCTGGGGAGTGGTCACACAACCCTCCTAGGAAACAATGCCCTGAGAAACCCCCAGTCTGATGGAAGCATCCCAGTACTGTTGTAGGCCAGTCTGATAGGAGCAACACGGTAGTCCCTGGGGAGTCCCAGTCCGACAAGAGAAACACAACCCTCTTAGAATTCTGGTCCCTCTTCCTGCTTCCCAGGAACTGCTCAGCTCAAGATCACCAATGTGACCTCCTGCCCGAAAATCTCATGGAGATTTTTCTAGCCTTGAGTAAAAGCCTGCAATTCACCCCCCCACCCCCACCTTTAGGATAAAGTCTAAGCTCATAATCATGGCATTCAAGACCTTTGCTCTGGTCCCTATTCCCCTTTAGCCCCAGCTCTCTCTGCCTCTGCCCCACACTCTACACATCCACCATTCCGAAGTGCCTGCAGCTCCCCGAACAGGACAAATGACCCGAGGCTCAGCTCCTGTGCACTGGCCGTTCCTTCCACCTGGAACGTCCTTCTGCTCTCTGGCCCTTCCTCCTCTTCCAGGTGTCAGCTAAGGCCTCCAGTTCTCAGGGAAACTTTTTTTGCACTCCCTACACACAGGAGAGGGGCACCAGCTCTGTCACACCGGACCCTAACTGCCCTCATACTGCTGATCTCGAAACCAGGTCTGGGCTGCCCACGGTCTCTGCCTCCCGGCTCAGTCAATGCTGGTTGAATAAAGGAATAAATGGTTTTGTATTCCACTCTCCTCAAAGCACAGAAACTCCCTGAGGACCTGCTCTTGGTACTACCATTGCCTAGATAGACACGGCTGTGCAGGTAGAGCTGCAGGGGAGGACTGGGACCCATGGGGAGCTGAGGTGTGTGTGTGTATATGTGTTTGTGTGTGTGTGTGTGTGTGTGTGTGTGTGTGTGTGGTGAAGCTGTTCCTGGAAGACAAAGACAAGTGTCAGTTTAATGTAAAGAGACACTTTTTCTTTCCAGGCAGAGTTCGGGTGCCTAGAGAGGAATGAGCTCTGTCAGTTGGGGGTGTGCAAGTGGGGATGCTTACCGGATAGGACGGCTACCCAGAAATGCCTAACAGTCCCCAAGGTTCCTGGAACACACCCCCCTACTCCTCCTGCCTCCCCCCTACACACACGTATCCCTGAAGGGTCCGGTAGGAGAGCGCCCAGGAGAGGACTGAAAGACCTCTCACCTCTCCAGGGGCCGGTGCAGCCGTTTCCAGCCAGGGTAGGCGGCTTTGGCCTCGGTGCCACCCCCAGTCACACGGGCCTGTTTGGCGGCCTGAGCAGAGCGCGTGTCCAGGATGAAGCCCGGGGCTCCAGGGCGAGCTCCCGCCAGCACGGCTCGCAGCAGCTCCTCGTCCTCAGCGCAGCGCCTTTTCTGGGGACCAGTCAGAGGCTGGCTGGAACGTAGCAGCACCTGTGGATGGGCACTCCACTCCAGAAGCCATAGACACCCAGCCCGGGCCGGGGGACTTCGCTCAGGGAGCCCCTAGGGAAGGTCTACACACTAAGGCGGGTCTCGAGCTGGCAGGGGCGGGCTGGAGGGCAGGGTCCCCTAGCGGCGGAACTCACAAGGCGCTGGCCCGGGCTTGGGTGGGGTGTAGCCGAAGGGGAAAGGGACCCTAAGAGTAGACCGTGGGCAGGTCCAGGGTTGACAAAGACCCTACTAGACTCCAGGGACCCGAACGGCCGGGGACCGGGCCCAGATCCGCAAGACTCCTCAGCGGGGGAGAGGGGCGGGGTCTGAGTCCGGGGAGGGCGGGCGGAACGGAGGGGGCGGGGCCCGTTGGAGGGGAGGATGGAGCGCGGCCACAAAGGGCAGGAGCCTGGGCTGCAAGCGCGCGGCTAACTGGCTCGGCCGGTGCGGAAAAGGGCCAAGAAGGGCCTCAGTTGTTCCTAGTGGCGGACTCTGGGGAGGGGCGGGCTCACGGTTCCGCTGGGAGCGTGGTGGTAGCTGAGCACAGGGAAGCGGCCTCCTTGGCGGAAGCGGGCACAGCGCGCCAGGGCATCGTCGTCTACAGCGCGAGGCACGATCACGGCGCGGGGGTAACTGAGGCACAAGCTGAAGTCCTCGTTCACCTCGCTCAGCCTCCAGGCGTTGGTCTGCGGTGCAGGCAGAGGGGAAGGCCGGGTTAGGGCACTCCGTGAGCGCCCGGACCTCACGCCCCTTCCAGGCGCCGCGCTCGCACAACCGCTGGCCCCCACGACCGCACCCACCTCGCGAGCTACCCGCTTGTAGTAGCGTTCGGGTGGGTGGAAGTGCCAGGCGTCGCCCAATCTCAAGCCCTTGGGACGGTAGAAGAACGGAAAGGAAGTGATGACCGATTCCAAGGACGACAGCGCCTGGGGGAGGAAGTCGGGGGATCTGGGCCAAGTCGGAATCGTCTCACTCGCGCCCTCCCAGCCCCTCCGCTCCGCAGCTCCCTCCTCTGCGCGTACTCCAGACCACCCTGCATCCCTCGCAGTTAGCTGTGTGCCAGGATAACACCGGATGCTGAGTTTCCTCGCGCAGGAGCCCGTTTACTCCCGTCATTACCAAATAGGGATCACTTAAGGGCTTCGGGAGCACCGCTGGCGCACCTCGATGGAACGGGCGATGTCCAGCGTGGCTTCCACGCCCTCTATGTCCAGCTGCAACACTCGCAGGTCCTTACAGCGCAGCGTGATGGTGCCGGAGTCACCGGAGACCCTGGGGATGGACGGGCTTCGGCTTAGAATCCCCCGCCCCCCACGAGGGGAGGAGAAACGAGTTTATCAGGATTGGACGTGATACAAGGGGGCACCAGTTCCAACTGCGCTTGCCCTTCCCCCTCCTCTGCCGAGCCGCGAGCTTCGCAACTACGGGGACGCCCCCGCCACGTCTCACCGCTTCTCGATGGAGTCTACACTACGCAACAGCAGAAGCCACAGGTCTGAAGTCCCCTGAGGCCCTGGCGACAGCAGCAGGTGGTGGCCGGTGACGCATAGCGTGCCACGCAGTGGGGGCGCCTCCGGACCCCGCAGCAGCTTGGCTTGGGCCCGGCCGGTGCGGATCAGTTCCGAGAACTCCATTCCGCCTGTGGTGGGCCTGGGGCCCAGCAGAAGGACGGACTCCAGGAGCGTCAGGCGGGGCGAGCGCGGGCTCGGAAAGGGACAGGAACTGGCGGGGCAGCTGGCGACGCCGGCAGGACAGCTGTTAAGGAGGCCCCTTGGAAGAAGCCATCGAACAGTTTCACAGGAATTTCCCCATCCTACTGCCAGCACCTCTGAGCGAGGACCCCAGCCAGACCCTGTTGAGGAAAACTCAATTTCATCCATCTGTGAAATGGGGAGAATAATCTTGCTTAAAGCCCTTTACCTCATGCCTCAGTCTCAGGTGGCATTCAACATTTTTTTTTAACCTAGGTGCCTTCACTCTCGCTGACTTAAAAAAGAAATATTACCATTTCTTCTTTTGTACCCTGGTGGAAAGGGTGGAAAGGGTGGGCGTGAAACTGGAAACTGTCTGCTTCCTCCCCCTACCGCTGAGACTGGGTGGGGGAAATCCCTTAGTCCACCTTAAAAGCAAGCAGCTGTGTAGCTGGCGCCCCTCCCCCACCACAGCTGGAAGTCCCTGCCTGAAGGCGCCCTCTACGGGGGCTGCTTCTGGCTTAGTCCTGCCCTCGGAAGCCCCGTCTTCTACCACTCCATCCTTCAACCAAATATGAATTGCCCACACACGGAGCTGGGCCCTGTATTTGGTGAGGGGACCCAAGGATGACTGAGGAAGGTTCTGTTCATTAGGATTTTCAGGCTGGCAAGAGACACACCTAAGCTGGTAAACCACAAGAGGTGAAAGGATTTACTGGAGGACCCATCCATCCATCTATGAATCCATTCAATTACGCTTTCATTTGTTTTTTTAATTCTTTCATTCCTTAAACACTGATGCCTACACTGTGTTAAGCAGTGATTACTAAGTAGAATAAGACCGACACCTGCCTTCAAAGGGCCGTTTGGTCCACTAGGTTGCAGGCTTGCTTGCGTGTGTGTGTGTGTGTGTGTGTGTGTGTGTGTGTGTGTGTGCACATGCACATGCATGTATGCAAAGCCCTTCTTTTAAAAAACACACACACACAAAGAAAAGAAATCATAGATGGACACCCATAATACAAACATAAAATCGGAATGAGCTGTGAAAGTAGCCACACATAAAGGAGTACAAGTTGTAAAATTCCAGACCAGCTGGGATGGGAATTCGTTAGAAATGCAAATTGTCAGCCCCACCCCCATGTATCGCCTTAAATACATTTTCCAGGAGATGCCCATGCACACTAAAGTTTGAGAACCATTGGAAAGTACACAAAAAGGCAAAACTAATCACTGCTGTTAGAGATTGGGAGAGCAGTGACAGGCCAGGGGCACCTCCTGGACACTGGGAATGTTCTGTTGTTCCATCTGGATGCTGGGTAAGCAAGTGGGCTTAGTTCAGGAGAATTCAGCAAGGCATGTCATTATTTATGATGTGCAAAGTTTTCTGTGGATCTGTTATATTTCAATACAAAGTTTAAAAAAGGGAAGAGCTCTGGTTGAAGCCCTGGGAAGGGCAGGGAGAGGGAGGGTCTAGGAGCCCATCTACAGCTCTGCCTTTAACCCACACACAGTCCTTGAGGGATTTCCAAGGGAACCTAAGGTCCTTAGAGTACAGCTCGAAATCACTGATCTGTCCCAACAGAGAGTCAGTGACTTGTCCAAATGTCATGAGGACAGAGGGCAGCTCATCAACCTTCTATCCACTCCCCAGCCCCCCTTAACTTGGGTCTTGGGAAGAAGGCCAAGACTCTAGCGTGGATGATGCCTTTCTCATCCTGGAGCAACTTCCTTTCTGGGAACTGGGTGTCTCCTTTTTGGGCAAAGACAATAAAATTCATCCAAGGGGCAGGAGAAGCAGGACTCCTCCTGCCCCCATCCGGATGGCATCACGTGGCTCCCGGGTTAGCAGGCCAGGAAAATCCCAGCCCTTGCACAGTTGGCCTCATATACCTCTCTCTTCACCCACCCTGACACACTCGGCTTCCCTGACCCACCTTGGACAGTCCCCATCACATACTCCCTGGCACAGTTCTGTCCCCCTCAGCTCCCGCCGCCGCCCCCCAGCCATACTGCCAGCCTTTCCCAGAGCTGTAGCTTTGACCCGTCACTCACCCCAAAGCCAGCATGTCCCTAGGGCTGCTGAAATTCCAGGCAGTAGGTGAAGAAACTGAAGAGGACGAGGAGGAAGAGAGCTTGGACTCTGTCAAGGCTCTGACGGCCAAGCTGCGGCTGCAGACGCGGCGGCCCTCGTACCTGGAGTGGACGGCCCGGGTCCAGAGCCAGGCGTGGCACAGGGCCCAAACCAGACCTGGGATGGGGGGTCCCAGTTCCCTCTGCGGCTTCGACTCAATGGATTCTGCCCTTGAGTGGCTCCGACGGGAGCTGGTGAGTCGGGTGGGGTGGACAGTCATCCTTGGGACCCAGGAACCGTGGGCTTGGGGAAGGGACAAGGACAGACCTCACCTCCAGCAACCGCCCCACTCCTGTGGCTCTGGAGGCTAAGGAGTCATGAAAGGACTTGTCCAGTCACTTATTCAGGGAGACTTGCTGAAGCAGTTTCCATCCAATCTACCTACTGCCGACTACTCCTGTAGTTGGCTCTGTAGGCTGGGGGGACAGATCCCTGCCCTTTGGGGGGCATGGCCTCTCCTACCCTGAGAACCTGAGAATTGCTATACCTCCAAGACGCAGTGAAGGACAAAATGAGGCACTGACCACACTGTAGGCAGAAGCTGAGGAGGCCAGCATTATGCAGGTGGCTCTTAACCCCATATGTGCCAACAAAAAGATGTCTAGCCTCTAAATTAGAGACTGGAGTTTAGTCGACTTGGGGTGAGGCCCCCAAGCACCTGTATTTGTCTAACAATCGCCCCTTAGTTTTAGAGCAGGATCTGACCCACCGGGAGGGATCAAGCTGGGACGAGAGGGGGTGGGGAGGACACAGCCTGTGCAAAGACCCAGGGTGTTGACAGGAAGGGAAGACTGACGCGAGCAGCTGTGGACCGGTACAGCGGTCTCACGCCCCCTCTCGGCCACAGCAGGAGATGCGGGCTCAGGACCAGCAGCTGGCCGGGCAGCTGCTTCGGCTGCGGGCCCAGCTGCACCGGCTGAAGGTGGACCAAGCCTGTCACCTGCACCGAGAGCTGCTGGACGAGGCGGAGCTGGAGCTGGAGCTGGAGCCGGGGGCCGGCCTAGCCTTGGCCCCGCCGCTGCGGCACCTCGGCCTCACGCGCATGAACATCAGTGCCCGGCGCTTCACCCTCTGCTGAGGGGCACCTCCGGGCCTCCTGAGACCTCAAAGGCCCTAGCACCTGGCAAGGGGTGATGGGAGGGTTGGGGGGCTGTCACTCCGTTGGGAGCATAAAGCTCCAGCATCCTGTCACCCCTGCTGCCCTAGGGGAGGGGCGGTTGGAGGAAGGGGAGAAGCTCACGCACCCCCAGGCTCTTCAATAAAGGCCCTCTGTGCTTCCCATCAAGGTTTCCACAGTTATTTACTCGGGCCCAAGGTTGCTGTGTGTTTGTTGTCTGTAGCTGGGGCCAGGGCTTCCACTACAGGAGAGAAGTCCTGGGCTGGGGGTAGAGGCGAACAGATGGATCCCATCTCTTTCCCAGCTCCAGCTCTGTCTCCCCCTCTTAGCAAGTTCAGAACTGGGCAAGAACTTGAAGTCCTGAATCACCCCTACGGAAGGTGACAGCCCCACGGGCAGCTGAAGAATGCAGGACCCGGAAACCGGGGTTCCAAGCCAGCTCCACTGCGCATTTCTTTTCTTTTTTCTTATTTGAGAGTCAGAGAGAGAGAGAGAGAGAGAGAGAGAGACAAATAGAAAGCACGAGCAGGGGGAGAGGCCAAGGGAGAAGCAGACGCCCTCTGAGCAGGGAGCTGGCTGTGGGGCTCTATCCCAGGACGCTGGGATCACGACCTGAGCTGAAGGCAGCCAGGGTCACTGAGCCACCCAGGCACCCCTCCATCACGCATTTCCACCAGACCTTAAGAAGGCCCCTTAAGCCTGAAGCTGTTTGTTTACCTCTCAACTGAAAATGCTACAATGCTACTTCTACTCCACAGTAGTTGGGGATGTCTTAAATAAGACGACACTCAAAACTGGGCAGCCTGGGTGGCTCAGTTGGTTAAGCATCTGCCTTCAGCTCCAGTCATGATCCCAGTGTCCTGGGATTGAGCCCTGCATCGGGCTCCCTGCTCAGTGGGGAGTCTGCTTCTTCCTCTGCCTGCTGCTCCCCCTGCTTGTGCTCTCTCTCATGTTCTCTCTCTGACAAATACATAAATAAAATCTTTAAAACAAACACTCAAAACCCATGAACTCTTTCTTGCTTATCCTTGCCATCACGAGTGGTATTAGTACTGTTGTGTGGAGGCCCAGAGATGGACCTTGCTAGGGCTCTGGGTCACTCTGTAGGTTTTTAAACACTGCACCTCCTCAGCCTTTGTTTCTGTAGTACCGGCTTTGTCTGACTTTCCAGCTCGGGCTTCCTCTTCCCTCCACCCACTTCCTGTCTCCCCCTTCCCTCTGCAGCTGAGGTACACAGAGCATCAGCTTCCCCCTCACAAACCCCAACAATGCTCTGTGGGCTCCCCTCCCCCAGCCTGCACACTAAGTGTAAGCTCCAGGGGTGGGGACTGTGACACATTTATACTTTCCTGGGGTGGTGAGGAGGTGGGGGGGGGTGGGGGCAGGCCCAGCTCTGGTGCCTCATAGAGCCATGCAGGGTTCCTCATAACACCGGTGACCTGGCACCTGGCCTTTGATGGCCCCACCCCGTCAGCCTGGTCCCAGGGGAAGGGAAGATTCTTGGCCTGCTCACTGCTTGTGACAAGGTTTCTGTCTCCTGTCTCCTGTCTCTGACTGAAAGTCCTGCCAGCCAGCTGCCTGCGCCTGGGTGCCCGGGCAGGAGTGTTTGTCTGTCTCCCACCTGTTGCAGGAGATGATGGCAGGCCCGACATTTCTAGCAGGGGCTGTGGCTTGCCTCTCCTTGAATGAGAAGTCTCGCCCTGATGAGTGGGTGTTATCCTGTCTCCTGCCCCCAACAGGGGCTGTTACTCGGTTGTCTTGAAGCCACAGGGTTGTCCTGCGGGCTTCCTTAAACAGCTTGCTGTCCAGCATTCTGTCTCTCAGAAGGGTGTTAGCTACCCTCTGACTCTTGCCCTGAGATGACATGACTATCGCTGGGCAGCCGTCCTAGCCTGACCTCTGACTCTACCATGGGGTGTTCAGCTCCCCAGCTGATTAGCAGAGATAGTGTTCTCTCCTCTGACTCTGGAGTGGGGTTACCTTTGCCTCCTCTAGACTGTGATGAGAGGGTCACCCCGCTTTCAGACTGTGACAGCAGTGCCCCTTGAGAATCTCTTCTCCAGGTGCACCCTGGGGGACAGGAGGGAGGTTCCATCAAAGATCCTCTCAAAAAAAAGATCCTTTCTTCAGCTCCAAGTGCCACCCTGAGGGTGGCCTGGAGATCTCTAGGACCCCCCCAGGGGCTGATGAGTTGGGGGCTATGGCAGCAGGAAGCTTGGGGTGCTGGAGGCTTGTGGTTGGGTTGCTGGGGCCCAGTTGGCTGCGGAGCCCTCAGGAGGAGGCAGGAAGTCAGGGTGGGAACGTGGGCGGGCTAAGACAGGCGGTGGCTACCTTAACGAAGGGAGCTGAAGCTGTGTGTGAGCTGCCAGGCTAGGCCAGGAGGATGTGAATGAGGCCAGGGGCTCCTGGGCTGGGCAGGTAAGGAGTCCTGGGAACAGGGGTCTAGGACTGTGGTGGGGCGGGGGTGGTGCCTGACAGCGGGGGCTGCCTCCAGGCATGGGGCTGGGCCCCTGGGTATTCAGCAGCCCTACAGGCTGGGGGAGAGAAAAGTCTTGCTGGAGGCCAGGTGGGTGGCAGGTGGTGCAGCTGGTAAGAAGTAGCCTTACCTGTGTAGCCGTTGTCTCTCAACCCTGCCACACTGTCTGCCACTGGTCCCTACCTCACTGGGAGCCTTTTCTGGGAGATCCGACACATGGACTGTTACATATGAAAAAAGCCTTCAGAAATCCCCAAGTCCAGGGGCGCTGCCTTCAGCTCAGGCCATGATCTCAGGGTCCTGGGATCAAGCTCCACATCGGACTCCCTGCTCAGCGGAGAGTCTGCTTCTCCCTCTCTCTCTGCTTCTGCCCTCTGTCCTAACCCGACTTGTGCTCTCTTGCTCTCTCCCGCTCTCAAATAAATACACAAATAAAACCTTTAAAAAAGAATCACCAAGTCCAGTCCCTGATCCCATGATGGACGAACTTCCTGAGGCCCAGAGAGGTCAAGCCCTCCCTCCCTGCAGTCACTCAGCAAGGCAGTGGCAGAGCTAGTCCCTGGGAGAAGGTGATAGTCTAGGCTCGGTCTCCCCCACCCCTATCCGTGGGGCAGGATGATGGTCAGGCTTGAGTCGGGGACCCAGGAATCCTAGTGGTTGCTGGGGCAGACCCCAGTGACAAGAATCTTCTGAGAGAGAGTGAGAGAGAGAGAGAGAGAGAGAAAGAGAGAGAGAGAGAGAGATTGAGAGAGAGAGAGTAATCACCCAGAACATCCGGAGGGACACGTGAGACGTGATTTTAGCCTTGTTGACCACCGGTGCTGGAGAAGCAGAAGTGTCTTCTGTTGCAAGCGGATGGATATGGGAGGGCGTGTTTGTTATCTGGGATGAGGCCTCCAGAGCGGAAGTATCTGACCGGAGGCTGGAAAGTTGAAGGACAGAGAATGGAAAGCGCAGGGCAGAGGAAGGGCTATTTTTAACTGAGACAGGGGTGCAGTTGGCCCTGGGCGAGGGACGCCAGCACTTCCATCTGGAAAGTTGCCATTCCTGCCCCTGCCGAGTATCAGAGGAGGCCACTTGGTTCCTCTGGCTTCACCGCCCGCTCCCCCCCGCCCCGCCCCAAACTGTATGCGTCAGGCCAGCTGGTCTCTCTGATCGCTGCTTCAAACCCTAGGAAGGCAGAGGCCCAGGAAGGCATAGTCAGCTACTTGCCCACCCCTCACCTTCTTCTGAGCCATCAGTTTATGGGGGGACATCCCCATGTGAGCCAGACTTTCCAGGTTTCCCTTATCCTACCCTCCGCCATTGTAGTTTTTTTTGACACGCAGTTTCCACCCAGTCAGCATGCCCCAGTCTTTCTCTTGTCCCCAGGTCCAAGGCCTGCAGTCTTTTGTAGGGGCCAGAGAACACATTGACTCTCCATGTGCTTCGGGGGGGGGGGCTCCTCGGCCTGCACCCCTCTCCTCCAGGACGTGCTGACAGATGACTCAGAGTCCCTTGCCCTTATGGCTCAGGGACGGAGGTTCTCCTGAAAGGGTAAAGGGCCAAGTGTTGGGGCAAGAGAATGAGGCGAGGTTCTCAGGGAACAGAGGACTTCCCTGTGGTGATCCAGAAGGTTCACAGATCTGACTGGAAGTCAACACAGTTCTGAGAAGGACAAAGGCCCATTTTGGAAAGCATCTACAACATGAGCCAAGGTCACTGTCCCTGGTTTCTGTTTCTTGGGTACCATGAAGACAGAACAAGACCAAAGGCCAGAGAGTCAATGGGTATTGTGCAGTGCAGAGAACACGGGTTTCAGGGTCAGGCTGACCCAGGTACAATTCCGGTTCTGCCATTTCCTTGAACAGTATTGACTTCACCTCCCCAGACTCCAAACTATGAAGAGGCAGTCATAAATCTCTCCCTTGCAGATTGCGTTTGGGGACTTGGGTTGTGCTCTGGGTCGTACCTGATGCATAGTAGGTCCTTAACAGAGGTTAGGCAGCCCCTCCTCCTGTAAATGGTGCACCAAAGGGAAGGCTGTTCACACCCAGAATGACCCGTATTCAGCACCTTGGCTGGCCAGCGTCCCACCCTCAGCACCCTGGCTGGCCAGCATACCGCTCATCACCTCACACTTGTGGTGTGGTTTTGCAAATGAGCTTGTTTCCTGTATATAGTGGGTGTGAGAATTCTAGGCTGAGCCACAGGGTCTGCCTTACAGGAGAGTAACACACACACACACACACACACACACACACACACCCATACACATATACCCTATCCCAAACACCAGACTTATCATCAGAAAATGTCTGTGTGCAGGTATGGACGGAGGCAGAGACAGGGTCTACATACACAATACACACTGTATCTTACTAATCCAGAGCCTGGGGGTGTGTATGGATTCACATACATCTTCAACTTGGCCTTGAAGTCACCAGCTTCAAGTCGGTGACTTCAAGACCAAGCTCAGTTCAATGAAAGCAATGCTGAGGGGAGCTGGGGGTGGGGGTGGGTTGGGGGCAGGCAGGACCAAGATACCATTGGGGGACGTGGCCTCCAAGAGCAAACTTCGGCGTTGGCCTGAACGTAGCTTGTGCTTCATTTCCGATGCTTGTTCTAGAGAACACCAGTTCCATGAGGCATCTGGAAAGAGAATGGTTCTGGGGCTAAACCAACATGGCTTCCGCTCCAGACTGGGCCATATTAATTTCCTGGTCAATGTCATCAGCTGGTTAGCACTCTGAAAATTCCCCCAGAGAACGGGCCTGATCGATTCTGTCTCATCGGCATTTCCCAAACTTCTTTGGTCACAGAAGCCTTTTTTCCTGGATGACCCGTTCATTGCACGCCTACCTTTCCTGAGACAAGGCGAGGAATGGAAGGGTAAGCTACGCAGTGACTCCTCCACAAACCGTCCTGTCTCTTGGCAGAGTTTCTGCGTTGGTGGCGGTTTGTTGTTTTTTGTTTTTCAACTACAAAATTAGCACATGACTGTCGTTAAAAATTCAAACAGTACGGAGGCATAAAAAGAAATATAAGAAACTACAGCCCCCTCCGGTCTCACTTCTGGGATGTGTTCACTGCGAACAATTTGTGAGCATCCTTCCAGATTTTCCTATGGATGGCGGCTGCAAAGTGTAGGAGTTAGGAGCCCCGTGTCTGGGGGCTTAGGAGCCCCGTGTCTGGGGGCAGAGAGACCGAGGTTCAGCTCGCCACTCCACCACTTATTTGTTTGTTATGAGGCCTCAGACAAATCACTTCACCCTGTTTGTGCCTCAGTTTTTGCATGTGTAAAATGGGGATAATAATAGCCTTTACATCATAGGATTATAATGAGAATGACATGAAAACATGCAAATAAAAGCTTAGCCCAGAACCTGGCTGCAAAGAATCCCCAAATATACACATTTGAATGCAAATAGGCTTCTATGCTACATTCTGTTCTGTAGCTTCCTTGCCATGTTTTTTGTTTTTTGGGATTTTTTTGCTTGCCATCTTATATCCAGGATGTCTTTCCATGTCAGTACATGGAGATGGACCTCATTTTTAGTGATTTTAGCTTAACGTCAACTTGGTAAATGGGCAGCGGCGGCGATTTTGCAATACTACTTCCTGACAAGTACTGCTGTTTTGTGTTCCCAGTGTTGTGAGTCACAGACATTACCAGTCACTGAACTGAAGACAGACCCATGGCCCCTGGTGAAAATGGAGGGACCTGCCAAAAGAGGTCAGGGCTGGGGGTGCCTGGGTGGCTCAGTTGTTAAGCGTCTGCCTTCAGCTCAGGTCATGATCCCAGGGTCCTGGGATCAAGCCCCAAATCAGGCTCTCTGCTCTCTGCTTGGCGGGAAGCCTGCTTTTTCCTCTCCCACTCCCCAGGCTTGTGTTCTGTCCCTCTCTGTCAAATAAATTAAATCTTAAAAAAAAAAAAAAAAAGAGGTTAGGACCAAATGGACAGGAACCTGTCTATCTGCTCAACCTCTGTGTCCCCCACCCTAGATCAGAGCCTGGCACATAGAGGTACCCGTTAAATTTTTGTCAGTAGTCTGGCCATTTAGGAAAATGGCGCCTCCTCTAACTCACCAACAGAAGTCCTTCTCACATTGCAGCAAGTCCCAAAATACGGCCTGTGCACCTCTACCGTGGAGTGATTTTAGGGGGTAATGAATGTGAATTTACATATGACATTATGCGCTTGTTTTAATGGATCCTGATTTCTATCTCTGGCTGGTGATACTGGTTTTCCATTTAGGGCAGTGAAGTTTCCATTTTAGGTAAATGTATAAAAAGCGAAAAGGTGGTCTGTGAAAGTGCCCAAAATCACAAAGGAGAATGAAAATGATTGATAATGGCTAATGTTAACATTTTGACTGGAAAATGTTTAAGGCTGGTGCAGGAAAATGCTCACGCTAGCCTCAAATAGCAATTAGACTTGACCTTTAAACAACAGTGGGTTTGCGCTCTGACCACACGTAGTCGAAAATCCAAATAAAACCTTTGACCGCCCAAAAACTTAACGACAGTTGACCCTTGAATAATGTGAGGGTGTAAGGGTGCCGACTACCAGCGCAGGCAAAAATCCATGTGTAACTTTGATTCCCAAAAAAGCTTTACTAATAGGGTCCTATTGACCAGAGCCTTACTGATAACATAAATAGTTGGCTAACAGATAATTTGTATATTATATGTCTTGTATACTGTATTCTTAAAGTAAGCTAGAGAAAAGAAAAGAAACGGTATTAAGAAAATCATAAGTGGGGCGCCTGGGTGGCTCAGTAGGTTAAGCCTCTGCTTTCGGCTCAGGTCATGATTTCAGGGTCCTGGGATTGAGCCCCACATCGGGCTCTCTGCTCGGCGGGGAGCCTGCTTCCTTCTCTGTCTCTGCCTGCTTGTGATCTCTCTCTCTCTCTCTGTCAAAAAAAAAAAAAAAAAGAAAAAAGAAAATCATAAGGAAGGGGGCCTGGGTGGCTCAGTTGGTTAGGCACCTGCCTTAGGCTCAGGTCATGATCCCAGCGTCCTGGGATTGAGTCCCGCATTGGGCTCTCTGCACGGTGGGGAGTCTGCTTCTCCCTCTCCCTCTGCTCTTCCTCCTGACTTGTTCTTTCTTTCTCTTGCCCTCTTTAAATGAATAAATAAAATCTTTAAAAAAATATTTAAACTAGAAAAAAAAATCATAAGGAAGATGGAACACCTGGCTGACTCAGTCAATAGAGCATGTGCTTCTTGAACTCAGGGTTGTAGGTTCGAGCTCCATGTTAGGTACAGAGATTACTTAAAAAGAAGATCTTAAAAAAGAAAAAAGAAAATCATGAGGAAGAGAAAATACATTTATAATACTCTACTGTAAAATATCCACATGTGAATGGAACCACAAGGCACAAACCCATGTTGTTCAAGGGTCAACGATGTTTTCATTTATTTAGCTCTTGGCAGGTACTAAGCACATGATAAGCAGTTTATGGGATCATCTGTATCTCCCAGGTAATGCTTACAGCAGCCCTACCCGTAGGTCCCACTTTATTTATTTATTTGTTTATTTTAAATTTTATTTACTTATTTGTCAGAGAGACAGAGAGAGAAAGAGAGAGTGAGCACAGAGAGGGGAGCAGGAGGCAGAGGAAGAGGGAGAAGCAGGCTCCCTGCTGAGCAGGGAACCCAATGTGGGGCTCGTACTCAGGACCCTGGGATCATGACCTGAGCTGAAGACAGACACTTAACCGACTGAGCCACCCAGATTGTCCGCATCCCCCCCTAGCCCCCCAGAGAGGTTTAGTAACCTGCCCTGAGGCCCTCTGCCAGTGAGTGCCTAGGGATTGACAAGGATATGGTGAGCTGAGACCCCATGACCGGCAGACTCCCAGAAACTTGAATAAAGCTTCATGGCTCGCCAAGCTGTAAATAAGGCTCTGTCCATTCTGGTAAAACCATCATGTCACAAAATGTGCACAGAGGCACACAGGGATGGGACTCACGAAAAGGATTAGAGGTACATACAAGTTACTGGTTGGAGGGCCTCTACCCAAAATACCAGCTTTAGCATCATTGCTCTGTAACCCACACTTCCGGCAATAATTAACTGACAATCAGTTTTATGGTTAAGACACTTAGTTTTGTGAGAATAAACCTACCTTGTTTGCATTGAAGAGAAAGCTTAGCTTTTTGTTCTCTATGGTTAAAATGGGGGGGATTATATCACAAAGGAGCACGTGAAAAAGGAGAGAACTCTGGACACATCCCTCTTTTACCCATTAGAAATTATTTATCATGCCCGCCAACCCTGATTCTTGAGTACCATGATGAGGGATCTGTGTGGACCGCCTTCATAGCCAAGGCTCTTCATTGAACATATACAGTTTTTTTGACAACCAAATCTCGGCCCAAATAAAAAGCCAAGAAAATGTTTTAAATGATTCTCGACAGATTTTGCCACAAAGCGGCCCAGGGTACCACAGTGGTTCTGCCTCATGATAGCCTGCCTGCTCTTGGCTAAGAAACCCAGGTTCTTGGCAAGAACCTGGCACACATTATGGACAGAATGTTCGATAAATGAATAGCTTTACAGTTGAAGGGAGGAAAAGAGTTGTTGTTATTGTTGTTTTTAAAGGGGACAAAACATATCCTAAGCCCAGCTAGGCAAGAGAAAGTCTGGAGTTGATAGAAGTGAATGAGTTGGCAAGAGCTGGAACTCTCGATGATATCAATGCTAAACAGGTCTGGGTTCAGATGATCCAGACCAGGAGCTTTGGGTAGCTTGGGATTTTCGATCGATTCTACCAAGTGAGCAGGGCCACTGCATGTGTTGGGCGCTGTGGTGAAGGGCACCTAGGGAGCTGAGGTCTAACCTTCACTCTACTCTCCGAGTTTGAAACCCCAGGGAGGGGTGGCTCTTTATAATTGGCACAAAGTGCTCTGTGGACCACGGGCAGCTCTGAATTTCACCGAGAACAGTACAGAACTTGGTCAGAGGAGGTCTAGATCTCTAACATTCTTGCTATTGACCTTGAATTCCTGAGTTGGAAGAAGAAAATGTCCTGTTTCATTCACCCCAGAATCTGCCTTCGCTGCTTGTTCTGAGAAGCCTGGGGATTCTCTGGATCTGTTTTTTTCTTCTTTTTCTTCCTTTTAGACAATGAAACATTTATATATTTCTTAAAAAGACATTTATATATTTATCTGTTTGAGAGAGGGAGAGGGAGAGAGAATGAGCAGCGACGAGGGGCAGAGGGAAAGGGAGAAGCAGACCCCCCACTGAGTAGGGAACCCACCTTCAGGGCTCGATCCCAGGACGCCAGGATCATGACCTGAGCTGACTGAGTCAGAGGCCTAACCAACTAAGCCACCCAGACACCCATGACAACGTGACATTTATATTAAGCTTTAATTTTTATTTTCTTTTTACTGACCTCATTTGTCAACCTGGTTAGATTGTTTTGGCTACCAGTAATCTTTGTCACACTAAGACGAGAAGAATGGGACACACATTTTATATAAATAGATATATCCATCTATGACCTCACAATTACACAGGGACAGGCACAAACTGTAAATCCCCCCCATTCTGTTACACAGCCATCTGCATATACGACCTCAGACAAACCCACGGGCTTGTGCACAAAAGCACGATGCTTGCTTAATCATATGCCTTCATATATACAGACCTGCGTTCACCTGTCCGGTAAATTACATTCAGAAGCATGTAGTCTAGGTGGAAGGAGCATTGTCTTGGAGGAAAAGGCCTCTGTTAACAGCACAATGATCACAAAAATTTTTTTAGGATTTTGTTTATTTGAGAAAGAACGAGAGCGGAGAGATCACAGAGAGAGAGGGAGAAGCCGACTTGCTGCTGAGCCGAGAACCTGATGCCAGGCTCAATTCCAGGACCTTGAGATCATGACCTGAGCCAAAGGCAGCTTAACCAGCTGAGCCACCCAGGCGAACCATGATCAAATTTTTGATGAAGAGTGCTGTCCCCCACCCCCCACTCCCCCAACCCCCCACACCCCTGCCTGTCAGACCCACCTCTCTGGTCCTGTTTCCTCATGACTTCTCAGGATCCTCCACTTCCTTTGGATTTCCCAGGGAGTGAAGAGTAGAGGAGGATACCTTGATAAAGGAGTAGGAAACTGATTTGAGTTTCACCTCTGCCTAGAGCCCTCATGGGCTCTTGGGAAATTCACATAACCTCTCTGATCCCCCAGCTTCTCCATCTTTAAAACAAAGCTGGTAAATTATACTGGTGCTTCTAAACTCTTGTCTCCCAGACTCCTTGGCCCCTTCCACTGTTGTACTCCCCACTCTCCTGGGTCATGGATCTCATGATTTTGAAGTTTCTGCCTACTAAACTACTTTGTTTAACTACTCACTTTCATGTTATCTAATTCAAATTTTAATCAGAGACAATCAGTATGCATTGAAGAAATAGTAACGTAATTTATCAAACTAAGAAACAAATTATAGTACAATTTCCTTTCAGGTTTTTTTTCTAAAAGATTTTATTTATTTATTTGACAGAGAGAGAGAGAGAGATCACAAGTAGGCAGAGAGGCAGGCAGAGAGAGAGGGGGAAGCAGGTTTGCTGCTGATCAGAGGGCCAGATGAGGGGCTTGATCCCAGGACTCTGAGATCTTGACCTGAGCTGAAGGCAGAGGCTTAACCCACTGAGCCACCCAGGAGCCCCATTCCTCTCAGGTTTTTAAAAAATACTGAAATAACCTGCAGGCCTCCCATGTTATCCTGGGGCCTCCCAGGAGCATGGAGCCCTGGTAGCTGGGAGCCACACACCAAAATCTTCTCTGGCATTCCTGGATCCTAGGGTCTCATGATGGCTGCCAGGCCCTACGCACCACAGCTCACACTTCCGTAGAGGGCAGGATCTGCTCCCCGTAGCTGGAGGGCTCCAGGAGTGCACAGCCAGCCACGGAGAAAACACTAGGGGTCAGATTCCCAGAAGAGTTAGAGTTCCTTTTGGCTTAATCAAGACACAGCTTGACTTTTTCCTCATTCTTGGCCCCAGTCTTTAGGAATGTCAGGTCCTCTCTGGGAGGCGCAGATTTAGTCCAGGACACAGGTCTTGTCTGCATGCTGTCCTGGACCCTGGCCGTCACCAAACTGTGATCTTCATAGGCCCATCTGAGGGTCACAAACAACAGAATGCTCACAGCCTCACTTGATAGCTCATTTTAGGCTGTTTCCAGATGGTTCTCAGTGCTTCTCTGGAGGCTTTTGCTGCTCAAAGTTCCTAGCCATAATAAAATTATGTGTCAGAAAAGCCATTTGCAGGGATGTCTGGGTGGCTCAGGCAGTTAAGTGTCTGACTCTTGTTTTCGGCTCAGGTCCTGATCTCAGGATCCTGGGATCGAGCCCCACATCAGGCTCTCTGCTCAGCAGGGAGCCTGCTTCCTCCTCTCTCTCTCTCTGCCTGACTCTCTGCCTACTTGTGATCTCTGTCAAATAAATAAATAAAATATTTTTTAAAGGATTTTATTTATTTATTTATTTATTTATTTATTTGTGTGAGAGAGAGAGAAAGAGATAGCACAAACAGGGGGAGTGGCAGGCAGAGGGAGAAGCAGGCTCCCCACTGAGCAAGGAGCCCAATACGGGGCTCGATCCCAAGACCGCGAGATCATGACGTGAACCAAAATCAAGAGTCAGATGCTTATTAACCGATGGGACCACCCAGGCGCCCCATAAATAAAAAAAAATTTTTTTAAGCCATTTGTATCCACAGATGAGTGTTTGAGCTGGCTTTCTCAAATGTCTCTCCCCCACACTCCAGGACTCTTTTTTTTTTTTTTTTTTTTAAAGATTATTTATTTATTTATTTATTTGATAGAGAGCACAGGTAGTCAGAGAGGCAGGCAGAGAGAGAGGAGGAAGCAGGCTCCCTGCTGAGCAGAGAGCCCGATGCAGGGCTCGATCCCAGGACCCTGGGATCATGACCTGAGCCGAAGGCAGAGGCCTCAACCCACTGAGCCACCCAGGCGCCCCACACACTCCAGGACTCTTAACAGTAGAGGGGAGAGTGAATGTGTACCCTTTTCCTTGAAAGTCTCTTGATCTGGCTTAAAATTCCATGTATTCCATTCCTTGCATTTCCTCTATAATAGATCTATGTTTGTTTAACTATATGACTAAGGTCAAATGACACTCGTGTTCTAGGAAGATGTACGCTCATGACTTCTGGTACGCATGATGGGTTCTGAGTATCTCAGTTTAAGAAACATGAATTTCTTTCTTTCTTTCTTTCTTTTCTTTTTTTTTTAAGAAACATGAATTTCTAATAAGGAGGATTATTTACCAATTCCATTCTCCCACCCTCCAAAGTAGGTGCTGGAAGGGCAGAATGAGCAGTGGTGAAGTCTTTCTAAGTTCTAAACTAAGCTAACATTTGTGTAAGCTTATGAGAAAGGGGTGACAGTCCTCACTGGACAGGAAAGGAAAGTGAAGCTTGGGAAGAACAGTTTCAGCAAAGTCATACAGTAAACGTCAGAACCGGGGTTTGAACTTAGGTCTCTCTGACTCTGAGGCCTGTCCTTGAGTCTTTTTTTTTTTTTTTAAGATTTTATTTATTTATTTGTCAGAAAGAGAAAGAGAGAGCACAGGCAGGCAGAGTGGTAGCAGAGGCAGAGGGAGAAGCAGGCTCCCTGCCGAGCAAGGAGCCTGATGTGGGACTCGATCGCAGGATGCTGGGATCATGACCTGAGCAGAAGGCAGCCGATTAACCACCTGAGCCAAACAGGCGTCCCTCTTTTTTCCTTTATTGAGACATAATTGACATGTGTCCTTCAGTCTTGCAAACCCCACAATCCCCAGTACTCCCTACTTCCACTGGGTCCCAGCGTGGATCAGCATCTCTAGCTTTGTTCTGTCCCAAACAGATTGTGTGAGTTTAATCTTTTTAAAATATTTATTTATTTATTTTTAGGGAGAGTGTACCTGAGCCAGGGGAGAAGCAGAGGGAGAGAGAGAGAGAATTCTAAGCAGACGCCCCACTGAGTTCAGAGCCCGATGTTGGGGGTGGGGGGTGGGCTCTATCTCACAACCCTGAGGCCTGAGCTGAAACGAACCGTCAGACGCTCAACCCCCGGAGCCACCCAAGTGTCCCCTGTGAGCTTAATTTTTTTTAAAGATTTATTTATTTGAGGGGGTGGGAGGGGCCAAGGGAGAGGGAGAGAGAAACTCAAACAGTCTCTGAGCTGAGTGGGGAGCCCCACGACCCCAAGATCAGACCTGAGCTGAAACCAAGAGTTGGACACACAACCAATTGTACCACTCAGGTGTCCCTGCATGAGTTTAGTTTTAAGCAGGTCTTTTTGGGCTTCTGTTTGCTCCTCTAAAATCAGAAATTAGACTTGGTGATGTCTTTCTCTCTTTCTCTCTTTTCTTTTTCTTTTTCTTTTTTTTAAAGTAGCCCCTCCTCCCTTTTAAAAGATTTTATTTATTTATTTGACAGAGAGAGACACAGGGAGAGAGGGAACACAAGCAGGGGGAGTGGGAGAGGGAAAAGCAGGCTTCCGGTCGAGTACAGAGCCCGATGCTGGGGCTTGATCCCAGGACCCTGGGATCATGACCTGAGCAGAAGACAGATGCTTAACGACTGAGCTACCCAGGCGCCCCAGACTTGGTGATCTCTAAGACCCTGGTAGATGGGAGCCTCTGTGCATGAACGTCCACATACCAACATTTATTAATGACAAGTAGTTCTGGGTGCTGTGGTATTCAGGCAAATAACCCACAGCTTCTGTTCTGAATGAGCCCCCCACCTCATCAAGGGGAGGGAAAGACAGTGGGACTGATCCATAAATCCATCTAGTCATGGCATTCAGTGCTAACTGACAACTGTGTCTGAGTAGAGTGTTGACAGAGCAGGGTATTGGGAGGGCTTCACTGGGGAGGTAATATTTGAGCTGAGCCTTAAAGGTTCAATTAGTTCAGTAGGCAGACAAGAAAGCATTCACGGTAGGGGAGTCACATGTGCAAAGGCATGGAGTAAGAAAATAGTATGCAGTGTTTGGGAAAGGCAGAGGTAGCTCAGAATGAAGGTGTGTGTGTGTGTGTGTGTGTGTGTGTGTGTGTGTGTGTGTGTAGGATAGTGTGGAGGTGGATTTGATCTTGATATTAAAACGTCATGGGGGAGCACGTGGGTGACTCCGTCAGTTAAGCGTCCGGCTCTCGTTTTTGGCTCCAGTGGTGATCTCAGGGTCGTGGCATTGAACCCTCTTGGGCTCTGAGCTTGGCAGAGGGGTCTACTTGGGATTCTCTCTCTCTCCTCCTCTCTCTCTCTGCCACTTGTGCATGAGAGAGCACGAGTGGGGGTGGAGGGGCAGAGGGAGAAGCAGACTCCTCACAAAGCAGAGAGTCCAACGGGGGCTTGACCCCAGGACCCTGAGATCGTGACCTGAGCCGAAGGCAGACGCTTAACCACGGAGCCACCCAGGTGGCCCAGCAAGTTTTTTAAAGGGTCATGGGGTGCCGGGGTGGTTCTGTCGGTTAAGCATCCGACTCGATCTTGGCTCAGGTCTTGATTGCAAAATTGTTCAAACTCACAATTGAGCCCCGAGTGGAGCCTACTTTAAAAAAGAGGTCTTGAATGGTAAGTTGAGTTTTATCTGAGGACTAGTGCTTTCTAAGCGGTTCTGAGGAGCAGCCCTAGGGAAGGGGGTTTCTCAGGCCTCCTGGGGGCTTCACAATGACATCTCCACTCTGTTTCAGGCAGAACAGCCCCACGTTTACTTGCTTTATCTATTAGGTTCTGCCTGATTTCCATCTGACAAAAAGTTTCCATTGCTTAAGCAAACAAACCAAAAAGTTATGGCCAATAGCAACACTGAAGGGTTTTCTGCTCATGAGAATCAGAACCCTCTAAAGGAGATTTGCTCTGGGAAAAGTTGGGGCCTAACCTCTGACATTAGGGAGCAGGACCCTCTTATTCAGCTTCCATGGCCAGGGAGGGGAGTTGTAATTAGGAGGTGGGGCACACACACCTCTTTGGTAGGGAAGGAACAAAATTTAGGGCTCCCCCAGGGCCTGGGGAAGTGTTGTATGATCTTTAGTAGGTAGTCCTCCAACATGGGGGATGGGAGGAAAGAGAGGGTTGGTGGAGAGGCAGGAAGTGGGCAACTAGGCTAACAAAGGTATCTGTGGCGGTTTGCCCATTCCAGGTGGGAGGGCGGGGCCCAGGGCTCAGTGGGGGCCCATGTGTGACTCTACTTGTGGCCAGGGGGTCTCAGAGTGAGCACCAGTAGGAATCCCCTCACCAGACCAGCTGGACCCATTTCAGCTTTTCTGTGGCTGGTGGATGGGGGATGGGGGCCTGACAATCTCAGGTACTTCTGGAAATTCCCAGGGCAAGGCCCTAGGATGTCTGATGTTGGGGAAGTAGATCTTGGAGGAGCCCCTTCAGCCCCCTCTCCATTGCCCCAGGGACCATGGGCTGTAGCTGCAGCTCAAACTCTGAAGAAGACTGGATGGAAAACATCGATGTATGTGAGAACTGCCATTACCCCATAGTCCCACTGGATGGCAAGGCCACGGTAAGAGGCAAGACAGGGGACTTGGTGAGGGAGTCGGGTGGAGTATACAAGCCAGGAGAAGGAAATGGACCACCACCGAAATAACAGAGTGGCCCTTTCCCCTTGGAAAACAGAAAGGAAAGGAGGTCCCGAGAGAGGAAGGGACCCTCCTAAGTTGTTGGCGAATGCAGAGATAAGACCCAGCCAAGCTGGAGAAGCAGAAACGGGGCAGTGGGGAGGGGAACCAGGATTGGACTCAGTCCCTCACTCTCTGACCCCACTTTCACCCCCTCACCCCACAGCTGCCCATCCGCAATGGCTCTGAGGTGCGGGATCCACTGGTCATCTATGAAGGCTCCAACCCCCCAGCCTCACCATTGCAAGGTGACCTCACAATCAGCAGGGCCTGAAAGTTAAGGGGTCTGGATCCTTGGCTGTTGGCCTCCATCTCCCATTCACTCTCTGCCGTGTCTTGCCTCTCTTGCCCCTGGTCTTCTTCGCTGCCCTGTAATTCCTGAATTCTGTGTTCTCAGCCTAATCCAGGCAGGTTCTCCCTGACGCCCTCTGTCTTTCTAGACAACCTGGTTATCGCTCTGCACAGCTACGAGCCCTCTCACGATGGAGATTTGGGCTTCGAGAAGGGTGAACAGCTCCGTATCCTGGAGCGGTGAGTACCCCCTCCTCGCCACCCATCCTTGCCCTACCGGAGCATGGGAGGGAGCAGGGATCCCCCGTACCGCGGTCCCCGACGGGCTTGCAGCGGGCGCTCTTAGGACAAAATGGGAGGCTCCAGGGTGCTGGGCTAGAGGGTGGGGTGGCAGGGTGTAACGGGGGCTCTGAAGGTTTCCAGCCCAATCCAAGGCCAAGGAGACCCCACCGACTGGCTCTATCGCGCAGGAACGGCGAATGGTGGAAGGCACAGTCCCTGACCACCGGCCAGGAAGGTTTCATCCCCTTCAACTTCGTGGCCAAAGCGAACAGCCTGGAGCCCGAACCGTGAGTAGGGACCCCCCATGAGGAAGGGTGGGTGCAAAGGCTGGGTGCTAGGTGGCGAGTGCTTGAGGGCGACGGAGGCGGAACTGACCAGCAACAGACGACGGCCTTCCCTTGTGCCTTGCGCAGCTGGTTCTTCAAGAACCTGAGCCGCAAGGACGCTGAGCGGCAGCTCCTGGCGCCCGGGAACACGCACGGCTCCTTCCTGATCCGGGAGAGCGAGAGCACCGCGGGTGAGCGACTGGGCGGGGCCGTGGGCGGGGCCGCAGCTCCGAGGCCTGATCCCTGAGATCCCGGGGAAGGGGGGCACGGGGACGGGGATTTGCTTGAGTTCACCCACTCTTCATCCAGGATCGTTTTCACTGTCCGTTCGGGACTTCGACCAGAACCAGGGAGAGGTGGTGAAACATTACAAAATCCGTAACCTGGACCAAGGCGGCTTCTACATCTCGCCCCGCATCACTTTTCCTGGCCTGCACGAGCTGGTCCGCCATTACACCAGTGAGCCCTAGCAGGAGCCCCTCAGACGTGCGCGCGGGGCTCCTTCACCTGTGCCCTACCAGCCTGCCTCCCCTAAGTCCCTCTCAGGGGTACCCTCCACCCATCTCAGTATGCTCCTTCATTCCCCGCAGTGGGCGAGGTGCGGTACCCGACAGCCCAGGTCCATTCGGGTGTCCCCACCTCCCCCGCCAGTCCATTTCCCCTGGACGGGGACTTGGCCTGGCGGGGACTCAGTGGGGACACCCGAATCCGCCGTATTCACGGCCCTAATCCTCTCCCTTGTGCTCGCAGATGCTTCGGACGGGCTGTGCACGCGGTTGAGTCGCCCCTGCCAGACCCAGAAGCCCCAGAAACCTTGGTGGGAGGACGAGTGGGAGGTTCCCAGGGAGACGCTGAAGCTGGTGGAGCGGCTGGGGGCTGGCCAGTTCGGGGAAGTGTGGATGGGTGAGTGAGGCCCTCTGCGACTGCGGGAAGGGGGAGAGAAGAGGCGTCCGCTGAGGCCGCGAGAGTCCCGAGACGGCGTCCGGGCGCTACCTGTTTCCGGGTGCTCGCGCTCCCAGTGATTCCCCGATCCCTCCGCGCCCCAGGGTACTACAACGGGCACACTAAGGTGGCAGTCAAGAGCCTGAAGCAGGGAAGCATGTCCCCCGACGCCTTCCTGGCGGAGGCCAACCTCATGAAGCAGCTGCAACACCAGAGACTGGTCCGGCTCTACGCTGTGGTCACCCAGGAGCCCATCTACATCATCACGGAATACATGGAGAACGGTGGGTGCCGCCACTACGATCGGCCGCTAGGGGGCGCTGCGGCGCCGCCGGGCCCCCCCCCCCCCCCCCCCCCCCCCCCCCCCCCCCCCCC